>NC_091991.1:11610097-11675097 GCF_044704955.1 Pristiophorus japonicus
CGTTCATATGTGCGGGAAGTGTGTCCACCTCCGGCTACTGACGGTCCGCGTTGCGGAGTTGGAGCTGAAGGTGGATTCACTCTGGAGCATCCACGATGCTGAGAATGACGTGAGTATCACGTGTAGCGAGTTGGTCTTACTGCAGGAGACGGGTCCACAGCCAGCGAGGGAATGGAAGACCAGCAGGAAGAGTAGTGCAAGGAAGGTAGTGCAGGGGTCCCCTGTGGTCATCCCCCTGCAAAACAGATACACCGCTTTGAGTACTGTTGAGGGGGATGACTCATCAGGGGAGGGCAGCAGCAGCCAAGTTCATGGCACCGTGGCTGGCTCTGTTGCACAGGAGGGCAGGAAAGAGAGTGGAAGAGCGATAGTGATAGGGGATTCAATTGTAAGGGGAATAGATAGGCGTTTCTGCGGCCGCAACCGAGACTCCAGGATGGTATGTTGCCTCCCTGGTGCAAGGGTCAAGGATGTCTCGGAGCGGGTGGAGGACATTCTAAAAAGGGAGGGAGAACAGCCAGTTGTCGTGGTGCACGTTGGTACCAATGACATAGGTAAAAAAAGGGATGAGTTCCTACGAAATGAATTTAAGGAGCTAGGAGCTAAATTAAAAAGTAGGACCTCAAAAGTAGTAATCTCGGGATTGCTACCAGTGCCACGTGCTAGTCAGAGTAGGAATCGCAGGATAGCTCAGATGAATACGTGGCTTGAGCAATGGTGCAGCAGGGAGGGATTCAAATTCCTGGGGCATTGGAACCGGTTCTGGGGGAGGTGGGACCAGTACAATCCGGACGGTCTGCACCTGGGCAGAATCGGAACCAATGTCCTCGGGGGAGTGTTTGCTAGTGCTGTTGGGGAGGAGTTAAACTAATATGGCAGGGGGATGGGAACCAATGCAGGGAGATAGAGGGAAACAAAAAGGAGGCAAAAACAAAAGACAGAAAGGAGATGAGGAAAAGTGGAGGGCAGAGAAACCCAAGGCAAAGAACAAAAAGGGCCATTGTACAGCAAAATTCTAAAAGGACAGAGGGTGTTAAAAAAACAAGCCTAAAGGCTTTGTGTCTTAATGCAAGGAGTATCCGCAATAAGGTGGATGAATTAACTGTGCAAATAGATGTTAACAAATATGATGTGATTGGGATTACGGAGACGTGGCTCCAGGATGAGCAGGGCTGGGAACTCAACATCCAGGGGTATTCAACATTCAGGAAGGATAGAATAAAAGCAAAAGGAGGTGGGGTAGCATTGCTGGTTAAGGAGGAGATTAAGGCAATAGTTAGGAAGGACATTAGCTTGGATGATGTGGAATCTATATGGGTAGAGCTGCAGAACACCAAAGGGCAAAAAACGTTAGTGGGAGTTGTGTACAGACCTCCAAACAGTAGTAGTGATGTTGGGGAGGGCATCAAACAGGAAATTAGGGGTGCGTGCAATAAAGGTGCAGCAGTTATAATGGGTGACTTTAATATGCACATAGATTGGGCTAACCAAACTGGAAGCAATACGGTGGAGGAGGATTTTCTGGAGTGCATAAGGGATGGTTTTTTAGACCAATATGTCGAGGAACCAACTAGGGGGGAGGCCATCTTAGACTGGGTGTTATGTAATGAGAAAGGATTAATTAGCAATCTCGTTGTGCGAGGCCCCTTGGGGAAGAGTGACCATAATATGGTGGAATTCTGCATTAGGATGGAGAATGAAACAGTTAATTCAGAGACCATGATCCAGAACTTAAAGAAGGCTAACTTTGAAGGTATGAGGCGTGAATTGGCTGAGATGGATTGGCGAATGATACTTAAGGGGTTGACTGTGGATGGGCAATGGCAGACATTTAGAGACCGCATGGATGAACTACAACAATTGTACATTCCTGTCTGGCATAGAAATAAAAAAGGGAAGGTGGCTCAACCGTGGCTATCAAGGGAAATCAGGGATAGTATTAAAGCCAAGGAAGTGGCATACAAATTGGCCAGAAATAGCAGCGAACCTGGGGACTGGGAGAAATTTAGAACTCAGCAGAGGAGGACAAAGGGTTTGATTAGGGTAGGGAAAATGGAGTATGAGAAGAAGCTTGCAGGGAACATTAAGACGGATTGCAAAAGTTTCTATAGATATGTAAAGAGAAAAAGGTTAGTAAAGACAAATGTAGGTCCCCTGCAGTCAGAATCAGGGGAAGTCATAACGGGGAACAAAGAAATGGCGGACCAATTGAACAAGTACTTTGGTTCGGTATTCACGAAGGAGGACACGAACAACCTTCCGGTTATAAAAGGGGTCGGGGGGTCTAGTAAGGAGGAGGAACTGAGGGAAATCCTTATTAGCCGGGAAATTGTGTTGGGGAAATTGATGGGATTGAAGGCCGATAAATCCCCAGGGCCTGATGGACTGCATCCCAGAGTACTTAAGGAGGTGGCCTTGGGAATAGTGGATGCGTTGACAGTCATTTTCCAACATTCCATTGACTCTGGATCAGTTCCTATGGAGTGGAGGGTAGCCAATGTAACCCCACTTTTTAAAAAAGGAGGGAGAGAGAAAACAGGGAATTATAGACCGGTCAGCCTGACATCGGTAGTGGGTAAAATGATGGAATCAATTATTAAGGATGTCATAGCAGTGCATTTGGAAAGAGGTGACATGATAGGTCCAAGTCAGCATGGATTTGTGAAAGGGAAATCATGCTTGACAAATCTTCTGGAATTTTTTGAGGATGTTTCCAGTAGAGTGGATAAGGGAGAACCAGTTGATGTGGTATATTTGGACTTTCAGAAGGCGTTCGACAAGGTCCCACACAAGAGATTGATGTGCAAAGTTAGAGCACATGGGATTGGGGGTAGTGTACTGACATTGATTGAGAACTGGTTGTCAGACAGGAAGCAAAGAGTAGGAGTAAATGGGTACTTTTCAGAATGGCAGGCAGTGACTAGTGGGGTACCGCAAGGTTCTGTGCTGGGGCCCCAGCTGTTTACACTGTACATTAATGATTTAGATGAGGGGATTAAATGTAGTATCTCCAAATTTGCGGATGACACTAAGTTGGGTGGCAGTGTGAGCTGCGAGGAGGATGCTGTGAGGCTGCAGAGCGACTTGGATAGGTTAGGTGAGTGGGCAAATGCATGGCAGATGAAGTATAATGTGGATAAATGTGAGGTTATCCACTTTGGTGGTAAAAACAGAGAGACAGACTATTATCTGAATGGTGACAGATTAGGAAAAGGGGAGGTGCAAGGAGACCTGGGTGTCATGGTACATCAGTCATTGAAGGTTGGCATGCAGGTGCAGCAGGCGGTTAAGAAAGCAAATGGCATGTTGGCCTTCATAGCAAGGGGATTTGAGTACAGGGGCAGGGAGGTGTTGCTACAGTTGTACAGGGCATTGGTGAGGCCACACCTGGAGTATTGTGTACAGTTTTGGTCTCCTAACCTGAGGAAGGACATTCTTGCTATTGAGGGAGTGCAGCGAAGGTTCACCAGACTGATTCCCGGGATGGCGGGACTGACCTATCAAGAAAGACTGGATCAACTGGGCTTGTATTCACTGGAGTTCAGAAGAATGAGAGGGGACCTCATAGAAACATATAAAATTCTGACGGGGTTAGACAGGTTAGATGCAGGAAGAATGTTCCCAATGTTGGGGAAGTCCAGAACCAGGGGTCACAGTCTAAGGATAAGGGGTAAGCCATTTAGGACCGAGATGCGGAGGAACTTCTTCACCCAGAGAGTGGTGAACCTGTGGAATTCTCTACCACAGAAAGTTGTTGAGGCCAATTCACTAAATATATTCAAAAAGGAGTTAGATGAGGTCCTTACTGCTAGGGGGATCAAGGGGTATGGCGAGAAAGCAGGAATGGGGTACTGAAGTTGAATGTTCAGCCATGAACTCATTGAATGGCGGTGCAGGCTAGAAGGGCCGAATGGCCTACTCCTGCACCTATTTTCTATGTTTCTATGTTTCTATATTGGTTCCTGGGATGCGGACGGTGCTGAGAAACCGGCGTTTAATCTCCATTGCTGATTGTCCTCAGGACCTTAGAGTCAACCACATTGGGTGGGACTGGAGTCACGTGTAGGCCCAGACCAGGTAATGATGGCGGGTTCCCTTCCCTAAAGGACATCAGTGAACCAATTGGATCGTTTGTTTGGAACAAGCCGGCAGATTTCATGGTTGTAATGTATTTGCTTTTGCTTAAGAATCCATAGCAACACATTGCTATTAAGAACCAGTTGGTTTATTAACAAAGGTTTAACCATCTCGCTACACATTACCACAACACAAAAACCCAACGCTGTGGAGGCTGGAAATCTGAAATAAAATCAGAAAATGCTGGAAATTTCAGCGGGTCCGGCAGCATCTGTGGAGAGGAAGCAGTTAATGTTTCAGGTCGATGACATAAGAACATAAGAAATAGGAGCAGGAGTAGGCCATACGGGCCCTCGAGCCTGCTCCGCCATTTAATATGATCACGGCTGATCCGATCATGGACTCAGCTCCACTTCCCTGCCTGCTCCCCATAACACTCTCTATTCTCCTCATTTAAGAAACTGTCTATTTCTGTCTTAAATTTATTCAATGTCTCGGCCTCCACAGCTCTGAGGCAGTGAATTCCACAGATTTACAACCCTCAGAGGAAATTTCTCTCTCTCAGTTTTAAATGGGTGGCCCCTTATTCTAAGATCATGCCCTCTAGTTCTAGTCTCCCCTCATCAGTGGAAACATCCTCTCTGCATCCACCTCATAATCTTATACGTTTCGATAAGATCGTGCCTCATAATTCCAATGTGTAGAGGCCCAAGCTACTCAACCTTTCCTCAAGTCAACCCCCTCATCTCCGGAATTAACCTCGTGAAGCACCTTTGAACTGCCTCCAAAGCAAATATATTCTTTCGTAAATATGGAAACCAAAACTGCACGCAGTATTCCAGGTGTGGCCTCACCAATACCTTGTATAGCTGTAGCAAGACTTCCCTGCTTTCGTCAGAACAGCGTTTTAAACACTGAAAAGGGGAGGGGAGGAAAGAACAAAAGGGAAGGTCTGTGATTGGGGTGGAAGGCAGGAGAGATTAGAGAGACAAAAGGGATGATGGGCCGAATTGAAATGGAAATGCCAAGAGTTAGAAAAAGGTCACTCGTTCCCTGTGGTGGTATCCTGTCTACCCCCACACATTACCAGTTCATCCACTAGGCTCACAACTGCATACCTCATCGTGGATGATCTAGACCCAAATGACTGGGGTTTTATTGAGTCCTGTGAACATCTCGTACTTGGTAAGCCACTCAATGCAACAGCTCCACAAACCTCTGAGCATACACCCTGCGCATACATTACAGGCGTCAATTTATCTTTCTGATGCCAAATTAGCGGCTTTATTGTATTCAGTTCCACAACATGGCATGGTGGGTTTGAACCCTCTCCCTTGGTTTAGGGGTGTAATCACTGGGCTGCCATACCCTTTTTTTAAAAAGTGTAATAGCAACCGAATGCAGGGCCGTATCTGCTGCTGGGTAACTTGATGCCATTGCCCTCCAATCTATTCAGTCTTGTGTTTAAATCCGTTCATCGAATGCAGCGCAGAAGACCATTCGGCCCATCGTGCCTGTGCCGGCTCTGAAAGAACGATCTAATTAGTCCCACTCCCCCTGTTCTTTCCCCATAACCTGAACATTTTTCCTCTTCTAGTATTTATCCAATTCCCTTTTGAAAGTTACTATTGAATCTGCTCCCACCGCCCTTTCAGGCAGCGCGTTCCAGATCGCAACTCGCTGCGTAAAACATTCTCATCTCGCCTCTGGTTCTTTCGTCAATCACCTTAAATCTGTGCCCTCTGGTTACCGACCCTCCTGCCACTGGAAACGGTTGCTCCTGTACAGAAGCTGAGGTGGTTCTCCTTGGAGCAGGGAAGGCTAAGAGGAGATTTGATAGAGGTGCTCAAAATCATGAGGGGTCTGAGAGTAAATAAAGAGAAGTTGTTTCCAATGGCTGAAAGGCCGAAAACCAGAGGGCACAGATTGTCAAAAGAACCAGAGGCGACATGAAGCAAAACCTTTTTACGCAGAGTGGTCAGGATCTGGAATGTGCTGCCTGAGAGGGTGGTAGATACAGATTCAATAGTAGCTTTCAAACGGGAATTGGATAAATACTTGGAGAAAAAATTGTGGGGGAGTGGGACTGATTGGATCGCTCTTCGAAAGAGCCAGCGCAGACTCGATGGGCCGAATGGCTGCCTTCAGTGCTGTATGATTCTATGATTCCTTAGTTACTCTATCAAAACTCTTCATGATTTTGAACATGTATCAAATCTCTCTCAACCATCTCTAGCTCCAAGAAGAACATGATCCTAACCAATCTCTGCAAACTCCTCCAGCCCTACAACAGCTCCGGAACTCTCCCTTCTCCGACTCTGGCCTCTTGTGCATCTCCGTTCCCTTTGCCCCACCATTGGCGGCCATCTAGGCCTCTGTCTGTCTCTCTGTCTCTCTCAATCCCACCTCTGCCTGAGCTCTTGGTCACCCTCTGAATATCTATTCCTTTGGCTTGACTTCAACATTCCCGTTAAGCCGTGCAGTGATCTGGAGGTTCCACGCAGGCCTTTGAGCAGAAAAACCGCACATGCGCTGAGATTTAAAGGGGCCGTGCACCCAAAAAGCAATTGGAGGGAACATTGCTTGGCCCAGTTTTGTCTGACTGCTCCTCTATGGACCTGTAGGTTTATTTTACTACAGTAACAGTGATGGACAAGAGCAAGTGGTTCCAGCCATTTTTCAGTTTAAATGTTTTGCTAGTTTATCAGTTGGGTCACTTATTCATTATGGAAAATGGATACTAAAATGTCTTGCTGTGCATTGTAGAAAAAATTGATCAGAATTAGATTGGGACCCTGTATTTAATATGTGGTGTGTAATTTAGATCCGAGTTCCTTCTGAATAAACCTACTTGAGGAAGGGATGTGGTGGATAGAGGTGTACCGATGAATGTGGTGTATTTAGATTTCCAAAAGGCATTCGATAAGGTCCCACAAAAAAGGTTACTGCAGAAGATAAAGGTACGCGGAGTCAGAGGAAATGTATTAGCATGGATCGAGAATTGGCTGGCTAACAGAAAACAGAGTCGGGATAAATGGGTCCTTTTTCGGGTTGGAAATCGGTGGTTAGTGGTGTGCCACAGGGATCGGTGCTGGGACCACAACTGTTTACAATATACCTAGATGACCTGGAAGAGGGGACAGAGTGTAGTGTAACAAAATTTACAGATGACACAAAGATTAGTGGGAAAGCGGGTTGTGTAGAGGATACAGAGAGGCTGCAAAGAGATTTAGATAGGTTAAGCGAATGGGCTAAGGTTTGGCAGATGGACTACAATGTCTGAAAATGTGAGGTCATCCACCGGGGGGGGGGGAGGGGAAACAGTAAAATGGAATATTATTTGAATGGGGAGAAATTGCAACATGCTGCAGTGCAGAGGGACCTGGGAGTCCTTGTGCATGAATCCCAAAAAGTTAGTTTGCAGGTGCAGCAGGTAATCAGGAAGGCGAATGGAATGTTGGCCTTCATTGCGAGAGGGATGGAGTACAAAAACAGGGAGGTCCTGCTGCAACTGTCCAGGGTATTGGTGAGGCCGCACCTGGAGAACTGCGTGCAGTTTTGGTCACCTTACTTAAGGAAGGATATACTAGCTTTGGAGGGGGTACAGAGACGATTCACTAGGCTGATTCCGGAGATGTGGGGGTTACTTTATGATGATAGATTGAGTAGACTGGGTCTTTACTCATTGGAGTTCAGAAGGATGAGGGGTGATCTTATAGAAACATTTAAAATAATGAAAGGGATAGACAAGATAGAGGCAGAGAGGTTGTTTCCACTGGTCGGGGAGACTAGAACTAGGGGGCACAGCCTCAAAATACGGGGGAGCCAATTTAAAACCGAGTTGAGAAGGAATTTCTTCTCCCAGAGGGTTGTGAATCTGTGGAATTCTCTGCCCAAGGAAGCAGTTGAGGCTAGCTCATTGAATGTATTCAAATCACAGATAGATAAATTTTTAACCAATAAGGGAATTAAGGGTTATGGGGAGCGGGCGGGTAAGTGGAGCTGAGTCCACGGCCAGATCAGCCATGATCTTATTGAATGGCGGAGCAGGCTCGAGGGGCTAGATGGCCTACACCTGTTCCTAATTCTTATGTTCTTATGGGTAGGGGGGAAATGACACTTGGTGCAATGTTATTGCAATAGTTGACTTGTATTATTGAAAGGGTGACTTGCACTGATCCAGCACATTTTACGACCTTGATGTCCCAAAATGCTTGAGGTTCCTCCCACGGTGCTGTTGGGTAGGGAGTTACACACAGTGTACTGTATGCACCTGCGTGTATGCTCACAGTATTGTAGAGCTGTTGATCCATCAGCCGGTCCAGGCACAGCAGGGGATCGTTCAGCCCAACTGCCTGCTTCTCTTCCGCGGTTACATCCGAGCCAGCGTGTCCCTGGAGATGGAGCACGTGGTGTCCACCGGTACGCTCGCGGCCTTCCGCGAGAGGTGGGCACCGGAGGGACTGGTGTGCATCATCGCCCCCGGCAACCAAATTTTTAATTTTTTTTTATTGTTTAATTGCTGATTTTAGTGCTTCCCCCCCCCCTTTACCAGGGGGCACTTGTATAATTTGTGCTTTCAGTGCCCCCCCCCAAAAAAAACAAAAAAAACAAAACATAAAAAAACAAGGGGGCGCTTGTTTGAAAGTGTTTGGTGTCTCTTTCCCCCCCCCCCCCCCCCCCCGCCCTTTAATCAGGGGGCACTTGATTTAATTTGTTACAACCAAAAAAGTTGTGGAGCTGTTGAGTGGGAGTGGCTTAGCCAGTCACGTGATGTTCACAAGACTCAATAAAACCCCAGCCAGTTGGGTTCGGGGGATCCTCGATGAGGCAGGTGGTTGTGAGCCTGGTGGATGAACTGGTAATGTGTAGTGTGATTGTTAAACCTTTGCTAATAAACCAACTAGTTCTTATCAACAATGTGTTGCTATGAATTCTTAAGCAAAGAACCCATGAAGCAAATACATTACACACAGCAAAAGGAAAAATCTTGGGCAGGGCAGGGCTGCGTCTCCGGATCGCCGTCCCTGCTGGACATTAGCGGGCGGGATTGAGCTCCGCGGTAAACTTGACTAATTTCTTCAGAAAGTTTGGCCGAGGCCAAGAAGTGAGGTCATCGGCAAAAGTAGCTAACGCTAAATTGCAGTGGGTTGGCGATCTCTCAGACCTGCATCTTGTGTTTTAAGTAGGATCAATAAACTGCCTTATAGCTGGAGGCTGTATTAAGCTTTTCTGAGCCAAGGCACATTTCCCCGAAAGCACGGCTAAGCTGATCTGGACAGAGTTGTGATGTAGAGGAAGAGTTAACCAGTTCCGAGGTGGTGCAGAGCAACAGGTGACGTTCAGAGTGTTGAAAGCAGCAAAGTTAATGAGAACATGTAGTTCGCGACCTGGAATATTCGGTCCTTCATTGAAACACCTGTGAACTCATCCCTTTTTGGCGTGGAAGCAAGTCATCCTCGATACGAGGGACTGCCTATGATGATGAGACAGGGCAATGCTCGCTGTTCTTTCACTGGATACAGTTTAACCCATTCATCTCCCAGCAAGAGCACAGAGCGAATACTTGCTTCCACTCTTAAAATGAGTCCTTAGGTGACTGGTCCAATGCGAGAACCACAGTCCCTGTCACAGGTGGGACAGATAGTTGTTGAGGGTAAGGGAGAGTGGGACAGGTTTGCCGCACGCTCTTTCCGCTGCCTGCGCTTGATTTCTGCACCCTCTCGGCGATGAGACTCGAGGTGCTCAGCGCCCTCCCGGATGCACTTCCTCCACTTGGTCTTTGGCCAAGGACTCCCAGGTGTCAGTGGGGATGTTGCACTTTATCAGGGAGGCTTTGAGGATGTCCTTGTAACGTTTCCTCTGCCCACCTTTGGCTCATTTGCCGTGAAGGAGTTCCGAGTAGAGCGCTTGCTTTGGGAGTCTCGTGTCAGGCATGCGAACAATATGGCCTGCCCAATGGAGCTGGTTGAGTGTGGTCAGTGCTTCAATGCTGGGGATGTTGGCCTGGTCGAAGACGCTAACGTTGTCCTCCCAGGGGATTTGTAGGATTTTGCAGAGACATCGTGGGTATTTCTCCAGTGACTTGAGCTGTCTACTGTACATGGTCCATGTCTCTTGAGCCATACAGGAGGGTGGGTATTACTGCAGCCCTGTAGGCCATGAGCTTGGTGACAGTTTTGAGGGCCTGGTCTTCGAACACTTTTTTTTTTTTTCCTCAGGCGGCCGATGGCTGCACTGGCGCACTGGAGGAGATGTTGAATCTCGTCATCAATGTCTGCTCTTGTTGATAAGGAGGCTCCCGAGGTATGGGAAATGGTCCACGTTGTCCAGGGCTGCGACAGACTCTCCTCACACAGCACAGATTGTTAACTGAACATTGAACCCCAGCTAAAGTTCCACTACTACAAAACCCCTTCCCCTTCCCACGGCACCTTTCTGTGCCCTTTTACCTCCTCCCTTCCCACTATCCAGGGCCCCAAATATTCCTTCCAGGTGAAACAGCGATTTACTTATACTTCTTTCAAGTTAGTATACTGTATTCGCTGCTCACGATGTTTCCTCTACATTGGGGAGACCAAACGTAGATTGGGTGACCGCTTTGCGGAGCATCTCCGTTCAGTCTGCTAGTGTGACCCTGAGCTTCCGGTCGCCTGTCACTTTACTTCTCTGCTCCATTCCCACTCTGACCTCTGACCTCTGTCCTCGGTCTCCTGCACTGTTCCAACGAAGCTCAACGCAAGCTCGAGGAACAGCGCCTCAGCTTTCGTTTCGGCACTTTACAGCCTTCTGGACTCAACATCGAGTTCAAAAATTTCAGAGCGTAACCACTGCTAATCTTTGGCTCCTTTCCCCCCCCCCCCAATCAGCCTGTTTTTTTTCCTCCTTGTCTTTAATGGAAGTTGGTCATTATCCCACCATTCACACCCTATCTTGACAAGTTTTTCTAACTCCTGCCATTACCATTTGAAATCGGCCCATCATCCCTTTTGTGTGTCTCATCTCTCCTGCTTTCCACCCTATCACAGACCTTCCCTTTTGTTCCTTCCCCTCCCCCTTTCAGTGCTGGTTAAGAATCCGTTCTTTCTGAACACTCTCCAGATCTGACGAAGGGTCGTTGACCCGAAACGTTAACTCTGTTTTCCTCTCCACAGATGCTGCCTGACCCGCTGAGATTTCCTGCATTTCCTGTTTGTAGTCCCACTCCCTTTGCTCTTTCCCCATAGACCTGCTATTTTTTTCCACTTCTAGTACTTATCCAGTTCCCTTTTGAAAGTTACTATTGAATCTGCTCCCGTCGCCCTTTCGAGCAGCGCGTTCCCGATCACAACAACTCGCTGCGTTTTAAATTTTCCTCCACTCATCTCTCGCTGGTTCGCCAAATACCTTCAATCTGTGTCCCCTGGGACTGACCCACCTGCCACTGGAAACAATTTCTCCTTATTTATTCCATCAAATCGCTCCACCATGTCCTTCTGACTCATGGGTTACTGTTCTTCTACTCAATTCCGGAACAAATTTGTAACATTACAATCTGATTCATTATTTAAGTTATCTCGCCCACACACCTAGCAGTGTTCATCGTGCAGATTGCCAATCTGAAATAAATCACAGCTAAAAGCACTGAAATAATAAACATCGTGAATTAAATATTTCATTTCAGTTCGGGCACGCGATGTTCCCAATATGCTGGAGTTGCATCCCTCCCACAACCGCCTCTTTTTATTCTGAATAAATCTCATTCTTTTGTGTCTTTTTTTTTAAAGCAATATTGAAGCTGCTAGACGGAGAGACAACTTGAATGTTATTGTGGGAGCTTGCTGTGCGCAAATTGGATGCCGTGTTTCCTACATTACAACAGTGACAACGCTTCAAAAAGTCCTTCATTAGCTGTATAAGTGGGAGTCTCTTTCGTTACTATGGGGTCCAAGAATGCTTCGTACAACCAGCTCTCTTCTGTAATATCAATTTCAAAGTTTCTGTCTTGAGTGGTGAGAGTAAGCCAGGACACAGCACAGTATCACAGGTCCGTCTATGGGCAGTGCATGCATGTATAAAGCATTCAAAACCAAACTCGCGCGCACACTCCTTTGCGGCTCACATCAGTCATGGCCAGATGTGGACACCTCGACACAAACCAACTGCTTTGACATCAGTAGTGAGACTTGAAAGGAAGTGATGCTTTGTTCTCTCCTAATGACACCCATCACTGGGGCTTTTGATTTCTTTTTACTTACAAAAGTGTTTTTCCAGAATGTGTTTAGATTAATAAATGTTGATATTTGCATTAAAATTCCTCTCTGTCTGTCTGTCTGTCTGTCTCTCTCTCTCTCTCTCTCTGTCTGTTTCTCTCGTCTGTGTCTGTCTGTCTCTCTCTCTCTCTCTCTCTCTCTCTCGTAAAATGTCGATATAAACAATTAAACAGTAATCCAAGATGCTGATGTTTGTTTTAGCCAAAATAAATCGCTGAGTTTCTCAAGCGACAAATTAGATTAGCGTGCAAAAGACACTTGTGGAGTAATACAGGAGTGCAATTGCCTCTTGAAGCATTAGCACTAATTGAAAGCTGCCTGCACACGGCGTTGGATGGAGGGAGTGCTGCATTGTCGCTGTCCAGTGATCCTGTTGCGATTTTCGGGCAGTAAATGATCCAGTGGCACTGTAAAATCCTTACTCTACAGTATGAACCACACGAGGCACCTTCTGAGGACCAGGCCACTCTGTGACCTGAACTCTTTATTCACAAGACTCCAAAAGCAGTGACCCTGCATGGGACCTCCCCTTTTTATACCTGAGTGATCAGGTAAGGAGTGTCTCCCACAAGTTCACCCCTTGTGGTCAAGGTGTGCATCTAGATTGAATGTATACAGTAATACAGTGGTGTTACATTGTGGTTACATACATGACGGGCACTGTGTGAAGAGCGAGGGAGAGTTGTGGGGGAGGGAGTGTCTCCTGAAGTCCTGGCTAACCTTCCTCCCTTGACCCAACACCACCAAAAACAATAACTCCACACTCATCGCATGGTTCTGTCTGTGGTACCTTGCTATGTACAAATTGGCTGCTGCATTTACCTAATAAGTGACTTAAATAGTTCTTTCACACCAGATGCCCATTCCCAACAATTTTTTGTTTGGCATGCAGTTCTACTGCTAGTACTGCATCACATAGCAACATAGAAAATACGTGCAGGAGTAGGCCATTCGGCCCTTCGAGTCTGCACCACCATTCAATATCATGGCTGATCATTCACCTCAGTACCTCTTTCCTGCTTTCTCTCCATACCCCTTGATCCCTTTAGCCGTAAGGACCATATCTAACTCCCTGTTGAATATATTCATGAACTGGCATCAACAACTCTCTGCGGCAGGGAATTTCACAGGTTAACAACTCTCTGAGTGAAGAAGTTTCTCTTCATCTCAGTCCTAAATGGCTTACCCCTTATCCTTAGACTGTGTCCCCTGGTTCTGGACTTCCCCAGTATCGGGAACATTCTTCCTGCATCTAACCTGTCCAGTCCCGTCAGAATTTTATATGTTTCTATGAGATCCCCTCTCATCCTTCTAAACTCCAGTGAATACAGGCCCAGTTGATCCAGTCTCGTCTCTTATATGTCAGTCCAGCCATCCCAGGAATCAGTCTGGTGAACCTTTGCTGCACTCCCTCAATAGCAAGAACTGGAGCAAGAGAGCTGTACATCAAACCCTCGCTTACCATTCACACTGGATTCCATAGTGTCCACCAATTGCACATCACACAAGAGGTGATCGCACTTGAGAGGGTACAGGGGAGATTTGCGAGGATGTTGCCTGGATTGGAGAATTTTGGCTGAGGAAAGATTGGATAGGCTAGATAGAGTTGATAGGAAGGACCTATTTCCCTTGGAGGTCAATAACCAGGGGTCATACATTGAAAATAATTGGTAGGTTTAGAGGGGAGTTGAGAACTTTTCTCACCCAGAGGGTGGTGGGGGTCTGGAACTCACTGCCTGAAAAGGTGGTAGAGGCAGAAACCCTCACTACATTTTAAAAGTACTTGGATGAGCGCTTGAAGTGCTGTAACCTACAGGGCTACGGTGCTAGAGCTGGAAAGTGGGATTAGGTTGGATAGCTTTATCGGCCACGCGGACACAATGGGCCGAATGGCCTCCTTCCATGCTGTAAATTTCCATGATTTAAAATGAATTGTTAATCATCCTTGCCATGAGGGCAGCTCTCGACCCTCTGTGTTTCTTTTACTTGTCACATTCAATCACTTCAAAGCTTCTTGGTCACAAATGGACCACGGTTTTCTTGAATGTGAAGGGCCAAAGTCTGTTAATGTTCTACAACAAAACTCTAGGTTTTACAGTATTATGGTTTTTGTCTCTTGCCCAGCGTAGCCTGGAAGTGTTTTGGATTTTCCGATTCTGCTTGCTGTGTTTGAGTGGTCAGGGTCTGTAGCTGCTGAAAGCTTCCAATCTCAAAATACTCTGGTCTGGTTGTATTCAAGCAAACATCAGATTCTGAGGGGGATTGACAGAGTAGATGCTGAGAAGATGGTGCCCTCTTGGACTTGCCAACACTGCCAGAAGGTCCCCATTGTAATGCCGGCTATCCTGATGAACTGATGTTTTCCAGGAGGACCCCTCGAGGGGCTGGAATACAAAGGGGAGGCAGTGATGTCAGGGGAAGAAGCCTCCCGTGATCTACTCAGCCAATGCCCCGCAGAATCTTGTGCGTTTCAGTGAGATCATCGCCTCTCATTCTTCTAAACTCCAGAGAGCATAGGCCCAATTGACTCAATCTTGCTGATGGGACAACCCTTTTGTACCAGGAATCGGTCTAGTGAACCTGTTCCGAACCTTCCCATTATAGAAACATAGAAAATAGATGCAGGAGTAGGCCATTCGGCCCTTCGAGCCTGCACCACCATTCAATAAGATCATAGCTGATCATTCCTCCATACCCCTTGAGCCCTTTAGCCGTAAGGGCCATATCTAACTCCCTCATGAATATATCCAATGAAGTGGCATCAACAACTCTGAGGTCGGGATTTCCGCAGGTTAACAACTGAGTGAAGAAGTTTCTCCTCCTCTCAGTCCTAAATGGCTTACCCCTTATCCTTAGACTGTGTCCCCTGGCTCTGGACTTCCCCAACATCGGGGTGAGTGGGTGGGTGAGTGATGGGCTTGTCCTCAGAATGACCCCCAACAAACCCATTAAACCGTCACAGGTCCGGCACCTGCACTCTCTGAAGGGGGGAGGGGTGGGCGGGGCGGGAGGGTGATGTTTCAGCTGTACAGAGCTCTGGTCAGACCCCGTCTGGAGTAACTGTGTCCAGTTCTGGACCCTGCCCCTCAGGTGTAGAGGGTGGTGTGTGGGGTCAGCTTGCCTTCCTGACCAGAGCGGTTGTGAGTTGCTCCTGCTCCCTGGTTCTCGAGCTTGGATTTATTAATCGGGGTGTGATAAAGTGCAGCAGACAACTGCTTTGTACAAAGTAGGTATGGCTTTTGTTCAAGAAAGCAAATAACACATACACTCCAATAAAACTGTGAAATCTTACAAAAAGGTTCTAAACAATGGGGAACACTTGATTACAGGTAATAAACACAACAAATACCTCCCACCTCCCACTCACTCTCTAACTAGGTCAACCTCTAGCACTCCAGGGATTCATGCTCTCCAAATCCTTCCTTTGACAGCTAGGGCTATTTTGGGGTTCCTTGGTTATAGCCGGTTTGCCTTGCCGTACTCCGGACGTGGTAGAAGACCTCCTGCTGCATATTGAAGCCAGTTGGGTTGAGTCCGCTGGTGCGGTTAGGCGCATTTTGGATTTTTCTGATTACCTAATTTCCTTTGTTAGCAATAGGGTTTTAAGTTCTTTCGGTAATTTTTACCTGCTGGAAAGTCTAGGCATACCAAGTCAGTTAGTATTGATGTTCCACTGATTTTTGACGTTCTTTTCTCCGATGTCACAATGTTTCTTCCTGTGGTTTCTCGCAGTGTGCTCTCGATCCTGTTCCGAAGTGCTTGGTCAGAAAAGTTTTCCTGTGATGGTCAGAATAGAGTAGTTCTCTTGGTACGATAGGCCCTCAATTATACCCTGAGGTTGCTTAATCTTTGTGCCAAATCTAACGTTTCTTTTGTTTGAGTTTTGCTGCCCCATGATTTTTAAGTGGTCTTTGTATAAGTTTTGGTGGGCTAGCTAACTGAAACTTGATTAAATGTTTTAATCTGGCATTGATAGACTTTGGGATGGCGATACTCCTTATTTATGAGCTGTTGAACTCTTGTCCATTGTGATAGCACTGCTTTGGCTTCGGGAAGTCTGGGCTGAGCCAGATATTTCTATGCATGTTGAAAAAGGTGTTGGAATATGTAAGAGAGATTTGGGTCCTGTGGGTGGGGTGGATAATGTTTCTTCCGTGGTCGATTGTTTAAATGCTAATGTTTTCTGGGAGCCTGACTAACGGATTAGCTACAATACCCAAATTCTAAATCCCACCCCTCTGTCACTGCAGCTTTTCCCCACAGGCCTTTTTAAAATCCCAAACTTGGTTAAAACTCATAGATTTCTTCCATATGCATTTTAAGATCCCAAACTTTCTGTTTTAATAGTCCCAAATCGAATTTCCTTTTCAGTGAGTTCAAACACTGGGATGGGTGAGGTTTCCACGAATTTTGGAATCTTACACAGGGAGGATATATTGGCCTCGGAGGGGCAGCAGCACAGATTCACTAGAATGGTACCCGCGGCTTAAAGGGTTAAATTGAGAACAGGTTGCACAGACTGGGCTTGTATTCCCTTGTGTTTAGAAGATTGACGGGTGATCTGATTGAGGTGTTGAAGAATTTGATTAGTGTAGATAGAGAGAGAAAACTATTCCTTGTGATGGAAGAATCCAGAACAAGGGGACATAACAAAATTTAGAGCCAGGCCAATCAGAAGCAAAATTGAGAAGCACTTGAAGTATAAATCTGAACACACACTCGAAAGGCTGTGGAAACATTGAAGGTTTCATGACTGAGCTCGATAGGTTTTTGTTGGGTAAGGGTATCGAGGGATCTGGCGCCAAGACGGGTAAATGGAGTTGAGATACAGATCAGCCATGATCTGATTGAATGGCTGAACAAGTTCGAGGGGTTGAATGGCCTCCTGCTGCTCCTGTGTTGATGGTAATCTTGGCTCCCCGGATGAACCAATGTGGCCAGGCGGTCCTCATGCCATAAGAACATAAATAGGAGTCGGCCATATGGCCCATCGAGCCTGCTCCGCCATTTAATACGATCATGGCTGATCCGATCATGGACTCGGGTCCACTTCCCTGCCTGCTCCCCATAACCCCTTATTCCCTTATCGGTTAAGAAGCTGTCTATCTTGGTCTTAAATTTATTCAATGACCCAGCTTCCACAGCTCTGAGGCAGCGAATTCCACAGATCCACAACCCCCTGAGAAGAAATTCCTTCTCATCTCAGTTTTAAATGGGCGGTCCCTTATTCTAAGATTATACCCTCTAGTTCTAGTCTCCCCCATCAGTGGAAACATCCTCTCTGTATCCACCTTGTCAAGCCCCCTCATAATCTTGTACGTCAACGCCAACTGGCACCGTTTCTGTTCCCCAAAGCAGCATCCAAATTTAAGACCCTCCCTGAGGAGAAAGAATTGGTGTTTTGTACAAATGTGTTGCTGTCTTTTTGTTGGAGAAATCCCAGGTATGTTTTGATTCCGAATATTCTCTGGTGACCTCCTGTGCAGTGCTCTGATTTTAATCTGCAATGACAGCTTGCGTTTATTGCCTCTATGCCCCGGCATCGAAATGAATCCTGACCCGCCTGGGGGGGGGGGGGGGGGGAGGGGGGAGAGGAGGTCCCATGCCGTTGATCTTGTCCCCCTCTCCTTTTCTTTCGGAATTTGATGAGGCTTTCGCAAGACGTGGAAAGTTGGCAGGTCAGAGTCATGCCCCAGATTCCAGTCTCTGGATTGATGAATCCTAGGACGCTGAGGGAAGTGAAGGAAGAAATCATTGAGGTGCTAGCTATAATCGTCCAATCCTCCTTAGAAACTGGGGTGGTGACAGAAGTCTGGAGAATCATAAATGTTACACCCTTGTTCAAAAAAAGGGCGAAAAGATAAACCCAGCAACTACGGGGCCGGCCAATTTAAACTCGGTCGTGGGGAAGTTTTTAGAAACGATAAACAAGTGGATTAATTTGAGGGAAGCCAGCACGGATTTGTTAAAGGCAAATCGTGTTTAACTAACTTGATTGATTTTTTTTTTGATGAGGTAACAGAGAGAGTTAATGATGCCAGTGCAGTTGACGTGGTGCACATGGACTTCCAAAAGGTGCTCGACAAAGTGCCACACAATAGGCTTGCCAGCAAAGTTGAAGCCCAAGGAATGAAAGGGACTGTAGCAGCATGGATACGAACTTTGCCAAGTGACAGGAAACAGAGAGTAGTGGTGAACAGTTGTTTTTTGGACTGGAGGAAGATTTACAGTGGTGGTCCCCAGGGGGCAGTAGTGGGTTTTCTTGTGTGTTAATGACTTGGATGTGGATGTACAGGACACCACTTCAAAATTTGCAGATGGCACAAAACTTGGAAGTATAGTGAGGAGGAGCGTGATAGATTTTAAGAGGACAGTAGGCTGGTAGAATGGGTGGACATGTGGCAGATGAAATTTAATGCCGAGAAGTGATGCATTTTGGTAGGAAGAACGAGGAGGGGAAATATAAGCTTAAAGGGTACAATCCTAAAGTGGTGCATGAACAGAGAGACCTGGGGTATATGTGCACAAATCGCTGAAGAACATAAGAAATAGGAGCAGGAGTAAGCCATTCGGCCCCTCGAGCGTGCTCCGCCATTGAATAGGATCACGGCTGATCTGAACCTGGCCTCAACTCCACTTTCCTGCAATATCCCCATATCCCTTGATTCCCTTAATATCCAAAAAATCTATCTAATGTCTTGAATATACTCAACGACTGAGCCTCCACAACCCTCCGGGTGGCAGGGCAGGTTAAGAAAGCGGTTAAAGTTTAAGGGATCCTGGGCTTCATGAATAGAGGCATAGAGTACAAAAGCAAGAAAGCTATGAAGAACCTGTATAAACCACTAGTTCAGCCTCAACACAAGAACATAAGAAATAGGAGCAGGAGTAGACCATTTGGTAGACAGAAACATAGAAACATAGAAAATAGGTGCAGGAGCAGGCCATTCAGCCCTTCTAGCCTGCACCGCCATTCAATGAGTTCATGGCTGAACATGCAACTTCAGTACCCCATTCCTGCTTTCTCACCATACCCCTTGATTCCCCTAGTAGTAAGGACTTCATCTAACTCCTTTTTGAATATATTTAGTGAATTGGCCTCAACAACTTTCTGTGGTAGAGAATTCCACAGGTTCACCACTCTCTGGGTGAAGAAATTCCTCCTCATCTCGGTCCTAAATGGCTTCCCCCTTATCCTTAGACTGTGTCCCCTGGTTCTGGACTTCCCCAACATTGGGAACATTCTTCCTGCATCTAACCTGTCTAACCCCGTCAGAATTTTAAACGTTTCTATGAGGTCCCCTCTCATTCTTCTGAACTCCAGTGAATACAAGCCCAGTTGATCCAGTCTTTCTTGATAGGTCAGTCCCGCCATCCCGGGAATCAGTCTGGTGAACCTTCGCTGCACTCCCTCAATAGCAAGAATGTCCTTCCTCAAGTTAGGAGACCAAAACTGTACACAATACTCCAGGTGTGGCCTCACCAAGACCCTGTACAATTGTAGCAACACCTCCCTGCTCCTGTACTCAAATCCCCTCGCTATGAAGGCCAACATGCCATTTGCTTTCTTAACCGCCTGCTGTACCTGCATGCCACCCTTCAATGACTGATGTACCATGACACCCAGGTCTCTTTGCACCTCCCCTTTTCCTAATCTGTCACCATTCAGATAATAGTCTGTCTCTGTTTTGACCACCAAAGTGGATAACCTCACATTTATCCACATTATACTTCATCTGCCATGCATTTGCCCACTCACCTAACCTATCCAAGTCGCTCTGCAGCCTCATAGCATCCTCCTCGCAGCTCACACTGCCACACAACTTCGTGTCATCCGCAAATTTGGAGATACTACATTTAATCCCCTCGTCTAAATCATTAATATACAGTGTAAACAGCTGGGGCCCCAACACAGAACCTTGCGGTACCCCACTAGTCACTGCCTGCCATTCTGAAAAGTCCCCATTTACTCCTACTCTTTGCTTCCTGTCTGACAGCCAGTTCTCAATCCATGTCAGCACACTACCCCCAATTCCATGTGCTTTAACTTTGCACATTAATCTCTTGTGTGGGACCTTGTCGAAAGCCTTCTGAAAGTCCAAATATACCACATCAACTGGTTCTCCCTTGTCCACTCTACTGGAAACATCCTCAAAAAATTCCAGAAGATTTGTCAAGCATGATTTCCCTTTCACAAATCCATGCTGACTTGGACCTATCATATTACCTCTTTCCAAATGCACTGCTATGACATCCTTAATAATTGATTCCATCATTTTACCCACTACTGATGTCAGGCTGACCGGTCTATAATTCCCTGTTTTCTCTCTCCCTCCTTTTTTAAAAAGTGGGGTTACATTGGCTACCCTCCACTCCATAGGAACTGATCCAGAGTCAATGGAATGTTGGAAAATGACTGTCAATGCATCCACTATTTCCAAGGCCACCTCCTTAAGTACTCTGGGATGCAGTCCATCAGGCCCTGGGGATTTATCGGCCTTCAATCCCATCAATTTCCCCAACACAATTTCCCGACTAATAAGGATTTCCCTCAGTTCCTCCTCCTTACTAGACCATTGAACCCCTTTTATATCCGGAAGGTTGTTTGTGTCCTCCTCAGTGAATACTGAACCAAAGTACTTGTTCAATTGGTCCGCCATTTCTTTGTTCCCCGTTATGACTTCCCCTGATTCTGACTGCAGGGGACCTACGTTTGTCTTTACTAACCTTTTTCTCTTTACATATCTATAGAAACTTTTGCAATCTGTCTTAATGTTCCCTGCAAGCTTCTTCTCGTACTCCATTTTCCCTGCCCTAATCAAACCCTTTCTCCTCCTCTGCTGAGTTCTAAATTTCTCCCAGTCCCCGGGTTCGCTGCTATTTCTGGCCAATTTGTATGCCACTTCCTTGGCTTTAATACTATCCCTGATTTCCCTTGATAGCCACGGTTGAGCCACCTTCCCTTTTTTATTTTTACGCCAGACAGGAATGTACAATTGTTGTAGTTCATCCATGCGGTCTCTAAATGTCTGCCATTGCCCATCCACAGTCAACCCCTTCAGTATAATTCGCCAATCTATCCTAGCCAATTCACGCCTCATACCTTCAAAGTTACCCTTCTTTAAGTTCTGGACCATGGTCTCTGAATTAACTGTTTCATTCTCCATCCTAATGCAGAATTCCACCATATTATGGTCACTCTTCCCCAAGGGGCCTCGCACAACGAGATTGCTAATTAATCCTCTCTCATTACACAACACCCAGTCTAAGATGGCCTCCCCCCCAGTTGGTTCCTCGACATATTGGTCTAAAAAACCATCCCTTATGCACTCCAGGAAATCCTCCTCCACCGTATTACTTCCAGTTTGGTTAACCCAATCTATGTGCATATTAAAGTCACCCATTATAACTGCTGCACCTTTATTGCACGCACCCCTAATTTCATGTTTGATGCCCTCCCCAACATCACTACTACTGTTTGGAGGTCTGTACACAACTCCCACTAACGTTTTTTGCCCTTTGGTATTCTGCAGCTCTACCCATATAGATTCCACATCATCCAAGCTAATGTCCTTCCGAACTATTGCTTTAATTTGCTCCTTAACCAGCAATGCTACCCCATCTCCTTTTCCTTTTATTCTATCTTTCCTGAATGTTGAATACCCCTGGATGTTGAGTTCCCAGCCCTGATCATCCTGGAGCCACGTCTCCGTAATCCCAATCACATCATATTTGTTAACATCTATTTGCACAGTTAATTCACCCACCTTATTGCGGATACTCCTTGCATTAAGACACAAAACCTTCAGGCTTGTTTTTTTAACACCCTTTGTCCTTTTAGAATTTTGCTGTACAGTGGCCCTTTTTGTTCTTTGCCTTGGGTTTCTCTGCCCTCCACTTTTCCTCATCTCCTTTCTGTCTTTTGCTTTTGCCTCCTTTTTGTTTCCCTCTGTCTCCCTGCATTGGTTCCCATCCCCCTGCCATATTAGTTTAAATCCTCCCCAACAGCACTAGCAAACACTCCCCCTAGGACATTGGTTCCGGTCCTGCCCAGGTGCAGACCGTCCGGTTTGTACTGGTCCCACCTCCCCCAGAACCGGTTCCAATGCCCCAGGAATTTGAATCCCTCCCTGCTGCACCACTGCTCAAGCCACGTATTCATCTGCGCTATCCTGCGATTCCTACTCTGACTATCACGTGGCACTGATAGCAATCCCGAGATGACTACTTTTGAGGTCCTACTTTTTAATTTAGCTCCGCCATTTAAGAAGATCATAGCTGATCTGATCATGGACTCGGCTCCGCTTCCCTGCCCGCTCCCCAAAACCCTTGACTCCCTTATGGCTCAAAAATCTGTATCTCTGCCTTCAATATATTCAATGACCCAGCGTCCACAGCTCTCTGGGGCAGAGAATTCCATAGATTTACAACACAGGAGAAATTTCTCCTCGTCTCAGTTTTAACTGTCTCCTAGTTTTAGTTTCCCCTATGAGTGGAAATATCCTGTCTGCATCCACCTTGTCGAGCCCCCTCATTTTCTTGTATGTTTCAATAAGATCACCTCTCATTCTTAACTCCAAAGTTGGACCGATACACATCTTAACTTAACCTCTTCAACCTAGTAAATCTCCAATGCAAGTATATTCTTCCTTAAATAAGGAGACCAAAACTGTACGCTGTACTCCAGGTGTGGCCTCACCAATACCCTGTACAGTTGTAGCAGGACTCCTCTGCTTTTATACTCTATCCCCCTTGCAATAAAGGCCAACATTCCATTTGCCTTCCTGATTACTTGCTGTACCTGCATACTAACTTTGTGTGTTTCGTGCACAAGGACCCCCAGGTCCCTCTCTACTGCAGCACTTTGCAATTTTTCTCCATTTAAATTATTATTTGCTTTTCTATTATTTCTGCCAAAGTGGATAACCTCATATTTTCCCACATTATACTCGATCTGCCAAATTTTTGCCCACTCACTGAGCCTGTCTATATTCCTTTACAGATTTTGTGTCCTCCTCACACATTGCTTTCCCACCCATCTTTGTATTATCAGCAAACTTGGCTACATTACACTCAGTCCTTTCATACAAGTCATTAATATAGATTGTAAATAGTTGAGGCCCCAGCACAGATCCCTGCAGCACCCCACTAGTTACTGTTTGCCAACCGGAAAATGATCCAGTTATTCCAACTCTCCGTTTTCTGTTAGTTAGCCAATCCTCTATTCATGCTAATATATTACCCCCTACCCCGTGAACTTTTATCTTTTGCAGTGGCCTTTTATGTGGGACCTTATCAAATGCCTTCTGGAAATCCAAATACACCACATCCACTGGTTCTTCCTGATCCATTCCGCTCATTACATTCTCAAAGAACTCCAGCAAATTTGTCAAACATGAATTACCTTTCATAAAACCATGCTGGCTTTGCTTGATTGAATTATGCTTTTCCAAATGTCCTGCTTCCTTAATAATGGACTCCAGCATTTTCCCAACGACAGATGTTCGGCTAACTGGTCTATAGTTTCCTGCTTTTTGCCTGTCTCCTTGTACTGTTTTCAATACTGGGCACTGCACTTTAGGAAGGATGTGAAGGCCTTAGAGAGGGTGCAGAAACGATTTACGAGAATGATTCCAGAGATGAGGGACTTCAGTTACATGGATAGACTGGAGAAGCTGGGGTTGTTCTCCTTGGAGCAGAGAAGGTTGAGAGGAGATTTGATCGAGGTGCTCAAAATCCTGAGGGGTCTGGACAGAGTAGATAGAGAGAAACTGTTCCCATTGGCGGGAGGGTTGAGAACCAGAGGGCACAGATTTAAGGTGATTGGCCGAAGAACCAAAGGCGACATGAGAAAAAAACATTTTTACGCAGCGAGTGGCTAGGATCTGGAATGCACTGAGGGTGGTGGAGGCAGACTCAATCGTGGCTTTCAAAAGGGAATTGGATAAATACCTGAAGGAAAGAACATTTCAGGGCTACGGGGAAAGGGCGGGGGAGTGGGACTGGCTGAGGTGCTCTTGCAGAGAGCCGGCACGGGCTCGATGGGCCGAATGGCCTCCTGTGCTGTAACCATTCTGTGGTTCTATGCTGTGGAATTTCTTTGTTCAATCTGTTTCTCCCACCTGCGTCTCCTGCATTCATTTCTTCCTTCGCTGTTTTCTCAAGTAGCCTCTCAACTCTACTCTGAATTCCTCTTTGTTGCCTAAACCCGAACCACCTTCCCCTGAAAGCAGGCCTGTACTGATTGACTCTTCTAAATCCACCTCTACTTCAAGAGTTGAAACACATATTTTTATGATTTAATATTTGAAATGAATTCCTCGTCCCCGTGGAAGGAAGTGGAAATCAAGTTTTTCATATAAATCATGTAGTGACTGGATCATGCTTTAACACTATATTGCAGTGAAACTCCTCCTTGCGGTTAGCTGTGGCTCAGTGGGTAGCACTCTTGCCTTGGAGTCAGAAGTTTGTGGGTGCAAATCCCACTCCAGAGACTCGAGCGCACAATCCAGGCTTACAATCCCAGTGCAGTACTGAGGGAGTGCCGCACTGTCAGAGGTGCCATCTTTCTGATTCGATATTAATCCGAGGCCCCATCTGCCCCCTCAGGTGGACATGAAAGATCTCATGGTGCTATTTTGGAGAAGAGCAGGGGAGTTCTCCATGGTGTCCTTGGCCAATATTTATCCCTCAACCAACACCTAAAGTCAGATTATCTGGGTCATTTATCACATTGCTGTTTGTGGGAGCTTCTTGTGCGCAAGTCGGCTGCTGTTTTTCCTACATTACAACAGTGACCACGTTTTGAAAGCACTTTGGGACGACCTGAGGCTGTGAAAGGCGCTAGAGAAATGCAAGTCTTTCATTTTTTTAAATTCCTTTTGACTTTCTCTTGTATTTCTGTGACTGTTTGACACGGCGAGCATTTTAATATGGCATCTGTTTTCCAACAGGTGAATAGAAAATCGATCTGTCCTTTATTTGGGTGGCTCATTATTGGCCGATGTTTCCGTGAAGCCGTGTGGCCGTGCAGTGAACTGCAGGTCCCGCACAGTCCGCTCATTTACTTGCACACATAAGTTGATTTTGATCAAACTTGTAATTGCTCCTCGCCTCCCCTCACTAGCTTCAAAGCTGGGTATCTTTATCCGCCATCCCCGCCAACACATTGGGCAGTCCTCCCTTCCTCCCCTCCCTCCTCCCTCCTCTACAGAATCCACTTGTACTCACGTCCATATTGCTGTTGCAACAAACATCCCGTTCACATCTATCTGAAACCAGATTGCAGGTTTATAGATCGATGCTATCAAACAGTTGCACTGAAAGATTTAGGTCTGTTTTGCTCACTTTTTGCATCTCCCACAGGAGCAAATTAGGTTCAGTCTGATGTTTAGGAATATAATTGTACAGTGTGGTAATGTTGGATACCGATACTCCATAATGGTCCCTGTACTTTTAACCAGTTTTAAAACACACTCTTCTATAAAGAGCCTTTATCTCTCTTCTCTCAAGTCCTTTTTCTGTTGATTTCAACAATAAGATGCAACGGTCGATGTGCTGGAGGCTTGACCCGCTCAATATATTGTCTCTGCTTCTCCCTCAGACACTAGCCATGATTTACTCAAAATAGGAACGCTGTGAAGGCAGGTTTCAAAACAGCCTCATCACATCTCGGTAATATTTCCCAAGTGCTTTGCATTAAATGACAAGCAATCACTGCAGTAAATGTGGCAGACATTTTGCACACAGCAAGATCCCATAGACAGCAGTGAGAATTTGTTTTAGTGATGTGATGGTTGGTTGAGCGATCAGTATCGGCCCCAGGATACCGGGGAGAATCCCCCGCTCTTCGGAATAGTGGCCGTGGGATCTTTTACATCCACCTGAGAGCAGACGGGGCCTCTGTTTAATGCCTTATCCAAAAGATGTCACCTCTTCGGCCAAGATGTTTTTTGTGCTCAAGTCTCGTGCTCGGAATTGAGTCATTGTTTTTTTCCCTTGGTGCTTTTGAAGCATTAGTTATGAAAAGTTGCTACAAGGTGTATCGATTCTACATAAATACCTTTTTCTTTTAAGGGATTATTACTCTGTTTCTCTGCCTGGTGACCAGGGATCGGGTCTTTCACACTTCAGAGGCGCAGTGTGAAATTGTGGAATCTTCATGACTATTTAGGCAGTATTTCATAGAAACTGACATAGAAATCTACAGTGCCATTTCGGCCTCATGTCCGCGCCGGCCGACAAAGAGCCGCACAGCCCTGGTTCGGCAGTCCTGAAGGTTACATATAAATCTATGAACAATGGCAGAAAAGTAAAGAGCACCCAGCCCAACCAATCCGCCTCACCACAACTGCGACACCCCTTACACTGAAACATTCTACACTCCACCCCAACCGGAGCCATGTGGTGGTCTGGGAGAGGCAAAAACCAGATATTTCCTCAGATTGATGTTGAGATTTGTATGTGGGGGGGGAGGGGAGCAATGCAATTACATTTTTCAAACATACTGTTTATAAAACACGCTTGGCTCCCAACTCCTGATCAGCCCAACGTGGTAATCGCCTTTAATGCAGCCCAGCTACCCCTCACAGAACAGGTGGGCAAGCGAGCATAATCCTCTTGTTTCAGGGTGGATTTTGTTACTAGGAACAGGAGGAGGCCAATCAGCCCCTCGAGACTGTTCCAGCATTCAATGAGATCATGGCTGATCTGTGACCAAACTCCATTTACCTGCCTTTGCTCCAAATCCCTTGATTCCCTTAACGAACAACAATCTATTGATCACCGTCTTGAAAATGTCATTGATCCCCGAACATTATAGCCTTTTTGGGGGAGAGAATTTCAGACTGCTACTGTCCTTCATGTGGACAGAGTACTTCCTGACATCACCCCTGAACGGCTTGGCTCTAATGTTAAAGTTACGCTCCCTTGTTCTGGACTTCCCTCATCAGAGGAAATAGTTTTTCTCTCTCTCTCTCTCTCTCCACCCTATCGAATCCCTTTATCATAATTCGATCACCTCTTAATCTTCTAAACTCAAGGGAATACAATCCTAGTCTGTGCAACCTGTCCTCATAATTTAGCCCTTTTAGCCCCAGTATCATTCTGGTGAATCTGTGCTGCTCCCCTCCGAGGCCGATATATTCTTCCTGAGGGGGCGGGCCCAGAGCTGGACGCAGTTACTCCAGCCGGGGTCTGACCAGAGCTCTGTACAACTGAAGCATCACTTCGTCCCCTTCAGAGTGTTCAGGTGCCTGACCTATGATGGTTTAATGGGTTTGTTGGGGATAATTATCTGAGTAGGAGCCATAATGGGAGGGTTTGCAACAGGTTCACTAGACCGATTCCGGGGGAGATTGAATAGAATGGGCCCATACTCTTTGGAGTTTAGAAGAATGAGAGGTGATCTCATTGAAACATTCTGAGGGAGATTGACAGGGTAGATGCAGGGAGGATGTTTCCACTGACTGGAGAGTCTAGAACCAGGGTTCACGGTCTCGGGGTTGGCTATTTAGGACTGAGACGAGAAATTTCTTCACTCGGAGGGCTGTGAATCTTTGGAATTCTCTGCTCCAGAGGGCTGAGGATGTGGAGTCATTGGGTATATTCAAGGCTGAGATCAATAGATTTTTGGACTCTCGGGGAATCCAGGGATAAGGGGATTGGGCGGGAAAGTGGAGTTGGGGTCAAAGATCTGCCATGATATTGAATGGTGCAGCAGGCTCGAGGGGCTATATGGCCTACTCCTGCTCCTAATTATGTTCAATTTCCCCCCCAGTTGTGTTTTGTAGAGCGGGTGGACCAATTTCTGTGCTGCAGAGTTCACCCAAAACACCGAAAAAAATGATAATGACCAGATCATCTGTTAGTGACGTGATTGAGGGCTAAATATTGGCCAGGACGCCAGGGAAAACTCCCCTGCTCTTTCAAATAATGCCGCGGGATCTTTTATGCCCACCTGAGAGGGCAGACGGGGCCTCGGTTTATCGTCCCATCCGAATGATGCACATCCGATAGTGCGGCGCTCCCTCGATACTGCAATGAAGTGTCAGCCGAGATTTTGTGCTCAAGTCTCTGGAGTGGGACTTGAACCCACAACCTTCTGATTAGGAGGCGAGAGTGCTGAGTGACGGCTGACCGTTCCCCCTCATCGCTTCAACTGTCTGTCGCAAGGAGTAATGGGGCGCGGGCAGGGAAGTGGAGCTGAGTCCATGATCAGATCAGCCATGATCGTATTGAATGGCGGAGCAGGCTCGAGGGGCCTTATGGCCTACTCCTGCTCCTATTATTATGTTATGTTCTTGTGTGTCTTATCGGAATAATGTGTGTGTGTGTGTGGTTTATTGCAGGTATGAGTGTAGCTATTCATGGGGCTGAAAACTGTGTTCAGATCCACCATCGGAGAAGCGTGCCCAGCTATCAAAACAACGCTGCGATGTCTGGGGCCCGGCTGTCATCGCTGCCTCCCGTCACCAAGTCCGTGACCATGGACTGCTCCTCCTCCGGGTCCATTGAATCTGCTGTCCTCAACGGCAGATCCCATTATCCAGGTTTGTGCTGTGGGAGCTTTGTTGAAGTGTTTTCATGCGTTAGTTTTCCATCCAATGAGTGAGAATTTCAATCATTCAGTGCGTATAATGTGTAAAACATGTTGAGATTTGGAAAACTGGCAGATTTAAATTCTTCACACTTTGAATACAAAAGCAATTAGAAAAAAAACATGTTCAACTTTGTTAAAACTATCTCTCGCTTGTTGTAAATTTCATCCTGTGTCCAATATCATCATAGGCAGTCCCTCGAAATCGAGGAAGACTTGCTTCCACTATAAAAGCGAGTCCTCAGGTGACTGAATAGTCCAATACGGGCATTACAGTCTCTGTCTCAGGGTGGGACAGACAGTGGTTGAAGGAAAGGGTGAATGGGGAGTCTGGCTTGCCGCACACTCCTTCCGCTGCCTGCGCTTGATTTCCGCACGCTCTCGGTGACGAGACTCGAGGTGCTCAGCGCCCTCCCGGATGCTCTTCCTCCACTTAGGGCGGTCTTTGGCCAGGGACTCCCAGGTGTCAATGGGGATGTTGCACTTTTATCAGGGAGGCTTTGAGGGTGTCCTTGAATCGTTTCCTCTGCCCACCTGGGGCTTGCTTGCCGTGTAGGAGTTCCGAGTAGAGCGTTTGCTTTGGGAGTCTTGTGTCGGGCATGCGGACATTGTGGCCCGCCCAACGGAGCTGGTAGAGTGTGGTCAGTGCTTCGATGCTGGGGATGTGTCCAATAACTGGCCAGCCAGCTGACTGGATTGGATGAGTCAGGAAATCAGTGCCGCTGATGGCTTGGCAAATACTTGCTGACTGTGTGATGTTCCTTTGCTGGCTGATCAAGGGGATCGGAGCTGGATTGATGCGCTGGGGAGGGTGGATGATTAGACTAAAGCAAATCAAACGAACTGCTTTGTCTCTTGTTTGAATCCAGGCCATCTCTCCATCTCTCTGCCGTTGCTTAAGTCGGACTGTCCCTGGGATCTGTGCTCAATGCCAGCTGTGGGTGTGGTCACTGGGCCTGTGGCTGTTGCTGCTGATGTCTCTTGAATTATGAAATTTTTCTATAATTTGATTGCATTCTTCGGTTTGTTGTAAGGATGGATGACGAATACAGCCACCACATTTCATTGGTTGGTTGGTTTGATGGACCAATCATTATTCTGCCATTATATGAAATTCACGGCTTACCAACGCAGGACTGTGCGATCCCATCCTCTGATGCGAACTTACCTCTGGTTCTGTAGAACTGATTTGTTTTACATGCAAAAAAAACCCCACAAACTTCAGATGCTGGAAATCTGAGACGAAACCAGAAGATGCAGGAAACTCTCCAACTCATCGAATGATGCCGCACCAAAAAGAACACCTTGCATTTCGATAGCGCCTTTCACGACCACCGGACATCCCAAAGTGCTTTACAGCTAATGATGTACTTTTTGAAGTATAGTCACCATTCTAATGTAGGAGGCCATTCGGCCCATCGTGCCTGTGCCAGCTCCGTGAAAGAGCGATCCAATTAGTCGCGATCCTTCCCCATAGCCCTGCAAATTGATTTCCTTTTTAAGACTATAATCTAATTCCCTTTTTAAAAGTTACTATTGAATCTGCTTCCATAGCCCTTTCAGGCAGCACATTCCAGATCACAACTGTGTTTTAAAAATATATATAATTCTTCTCATCCTGGCTTCGTATGTAGAGAGGACTGGTAAGTTAATCTTTCAAGTGTGGCCCCATAGCTTTTGACAAAGGGTCCATGCTGATTCCTCCAATCTTTCCACAGTTTTTAAATTCATTCACAGGATGTGGGTGTCGCTGGCAAGGCCGGCATTTATTGCCCATCCCTAATTGCCCCTTGAGAAGATGGTGGGGAGCTGCCTTCTTGAACCGCTGCAGTCCGTGTGGTGAAGGTGCTCCCACAGTGCTGTTAGGGAGGGAGTTCCAGGATTGTGACCCAGCGACGATGAAGGAACGGCTGATATATTTCCAAGTCAGGCTGGTGTGTGACTTGGAGGGGAACGTGGAGGTGGTGGTGTTCCCATGCGCCTGCTGCCCTTGTCCTTCTAGGTGGTAGAGGTCGTGGGTTTGAGAGGTGCTGCTGAAGAAGCCTTGGCGAGTTGCTGCAGTGCATCCTGTAGATGGTACACACTGCAGCCACGGTGTGCTGGTGGTGGAGGGAGTGAGTGTTGAAGGTGGTGGATGGGGTGTCGATCAAGTGGGCTGCCTGACCCAAGTGTTATCCAGCATTTTACAGCTTACATTCAAGATGCTTTGCTTCTCAATGACCTTTTGGGTCGTCCGAGATCTCCCCAAATCAATCTGGTGTGATCGGCAGTTTTAAAATGCGGAGTGAATATGCATGCCTGTGATTATAGGATTCCTATCGCTCATTGTTCCCTCTCCTCTTCCCCTTCCTAGCACCAACTGCCTCCTCTCAAAACACTTGGTTTTCTTCCTCTTAAAAAGGATGTCGAGGCCTTGGAGAGGGTGCAGAGGAGGTTTACCAGAATGGTACCAGGGATGAGGGACTTCACTTGTGTGGTGTAACTGGGGTTGTTCTCAGAGCAGAGAAGTTTAAGGGGAGATTTAACAAGGGTGTTTAAAATCATGAAGGGTTTTGATAGAGCAAATAAGGAGAAAGTGTTTCCCCCTGGCAGGAGGGTCATTAATCAGAGAACACCTATTTAAGATGATTGCTAAAAATTCTGGAGGGAGGTGAGTAAGTTTTTACGCAGTGCGTTGTTGTGATCTGGATCGCGCTGCCTGAAAGGGCGGTGGGAGCAGATTCAATAGTAACTTTCAAAAGGGGATTGGATAAATACTTGAAGGAAATATTTACTGGGCAGGGGGGGAGTGGGACTAATTGGATCGCTCTTTCAAAGAACCGACACGATGGGCCGAATGGCCGCCTCCTTTGCTGTATTATTCTATAACTCATTACTAACACAAGACATATATGTTAAAAAGAATAGAATGTAAAGATATTTAGGAATTTGGACCAAACACCTTGGCTATCCATTACAGGGCCATTTGTCCGCTCAATCTATTCATGCTTTCAATCCCAGTATCTCTTATTTTCCGTTGCATTATTTATCTGTCCATTTTGTATTTTTCTGGCTCCTTCAAGCACGCGATCCTCGATTGTGGTACTTTGCAGTATAAAGTAGAGGTGAGCTTATGGGGCTAAAAGGGTTAAATTACAAGGACAGGTTGCATAGACTAGGCTTGTATTTGGGTTCATAGAAACATAGGCCCCAAGTTTCCACATGATTTGCTCCTGATTTTTAGGAGCAACTGGTGTATAACGGAGTATCTTAGAAATCGGAATTCTCGTCATTTAGTTTGCTCCAGTTCTAGTCAGTTAGAACAGTTTCACTTTGGAACAGAATTTTTTTTTCAAAAGGGGTCGTGTCCGGCCACTTACGCCTGTTTTCAAAGTTTCGTCAGTGAAAACTTACTCCAAACTAACTTAGAATGGAGTAAGTGAAGATTTTTGTACGCTCGAAAAAACCTTGTCTATACTTTAGAAAATCAGGCGTAGGGAATGGTGGGGGGGGGGTGTTTAAAGAGAAGTTTACAAACATTAAACACTTCAGTTTTACAAATAAAGAGCCATCATCAATAATAAATGATAAATACATCAATAAATCAACCAATAAATCAATCAAAAAAAATTAATAAGAATTTTTTTTTTTTAAATCAATAAATGAAACATTTTCTACTTACCGACTGCAGCACCGGGAGCCCTCCAACAGCGTGCTGGGATGCTCCCCCCCCCCCCCCCCCCCCCAACTCCCCAGTGTGTCTCTGTCAGTGTCTCGATCTCTCTGACTGTCTGTGTCTCATTCTCTGTCTGTCAGTGTCTCTGTTTCTGACAGCGATGGGGGAGAAGGGGGGAAGGATGGGAGAAAAGGGGAGAAAGGAGATATTGGGGGGGTGGGGGAAGGGAGGCTGAACGGGCTGGGTCCGAGGTAGGTGGCGTTGAGTCGGGTGTGTGGTGGGAGGGAGTTCGGGTCGGGGGGAGGGTGGGAGGGAGAGGTGGGGGGAGGGTGGGAGGGAGAGGTGGGGGGAGAGTCTGATCCAGTCCGGGGGCGGGGGGGAAGCGGGTGTCGGGGGGGGGGGGGGAGTAGTGGGTGTCGGGTCCGGGGGCGGGTGTCCCATCCGGGGGGGGGGGGGGAAGCAGGAGTCGGGTCGGGAGGAAGCAGGAGCTGGCCGTGGGAGGAGCCTTATTCACGCAGCCCCAGTGAGGCCATTCGGCCAGGGCTAGGGGCTGCGTGCTTCGGGCCCCTCCCATACAGTTTCGGGCGCCTGGAGCTACTGCACTTGCGCGCCCACTGTAGCGAGCGTGTGCAGAGGTCCCGGCACTGTTTTTAGCGCAGGGACCTGGCCCCCCCCCCCCCCCTACAGCTCGTGCTGCGCTGCGCCGAGGGCCAGAGGACCTGCAGGAAGGTGGAGAATATGGAGGTTTTTTTAGGCGCACTTTGTGGCGTGAAAAACGGGCATCCAGGTCGGTACTGCGCCGTTCTAGGCGCGGCCCGAAACTTTGGCCCATAGAAAATAGGTGCCGGAGTAGGCCCTTCGAGCCTGCACCACCATTCAATATGATAATAGCTGATCATGCACTTCAGTACCCCATTCCTGCTTTCTCGCCATACCCCTTGATCCCTTTAACTGTAAGGGCCACATCTAACTCCCTTTTGTATATATCTAACGAACTGGCCTCAACAACTTTCTGTGGTAGAGAATTCCACAGGTTCACCACTCTCAGGTTGAAGAAGTTTCTCCTCATCTCGGTCCTAAATGGCTTACCCCTTTATCCTTAGACTGTGCCCCCTGGTTCTGGACTTCCCCAACATCGGGAACATTCTTCCTGCATCTAACCTCTCCAATCCCGTCAGAATCTTATGTTTCTGAGGTCCCCTCTTATCCTTCTAAATTCCAGTTTGTCTGCGAAAATCATGTAACAACAACTTGCATTTATGTAGCGCCTTTAACATAGTGCAACGTTCCAAGGCGCTTCAGAGGAGTGTTAGGAGATTAAAAAATTTGACACCGAGCTGCATGAGGAGAAATTAGCACAGGTGAACAAAAGCTTGGTCAGAGAGGTAGGTTTTGAGAAGTGTCTTGAAGGAGAGAGAGGTAGCGAGGCAGAAGTGTTTAGGGAGGGAGTTTCAGAGCTTGGGGCCCAGACAGCTGAAGGCACGGCCGCCAATGGTTGAGTGATTAGAATTGGGGATGCTCAAGAGGGCAGAATTGGAGGAGTGCAGACATCTTAGGTGGGGGTACGGGGGGGGGGCAGAACCTTAAAATTGGAGCCAGGCTGTTCAGCGGTGATGTCAGGAAGCACTTCTTCACCCAAAGGATGGTGGGAATCTGGATCTCTTTCTTTCTCCTCCCCCCCCCTGCCCCCCAAAAAAAGCTGTTGAGGCTGGGGGTCAATTGAAAATATCAAAACTGAAATTGGTAGATTTTTGTTAGTTTAAGGGATATGGAACCAAATCGGTTAGATGGAGTTAAGATGTAGATCAACCATGATCTAGTGAATGGTAGAACGGGCTGGAGGGGCTGAATGGCCTCCTGTTCCCAATGGGCAGTCCAGCCCTTGAAGATCAAAACCACCTTCACTCCTGTAATAACATAACTGAGAAATTCAAAAAGAAAAGACCAAGGGTGTTGAGTGTCAGTAGAGGTGCTAAAGCACAGAGAACGAACTGAATATTGCAGGAATAGTTTGTGTCAAACGAAAAGTGTGTTTTATTTTAATTGTGTCCCCAGAGAGGGAGCATCATACAATATACAAGTGTCTTTTAACATGAGCTCTGTGCCCACGGGCAGCTTTATGGAGCCTGTTAAAATGCAGCAGTGTTGGAACTGAGGCAAGGTGTGTGTGATTGGGGATTTGACACCATCTCTCTCATCAATGCAAAAAACGTTTCCAAGAATAGATTTGTGTTTCTGCAAATGGGTTTTGAATTGGAAATCTGGCCTTTGGTTTACCCGACCTACTTTTGTGCCATTTGACATTACCAATTTACAGCAAATCCTCTTCACGTATAACGGCAACTTGTATTTATATAGCACCTTGTTAAAGTAGGAAAATGTCCCAAGGCGCTTCACAGGAGCGATTTTTATCAGACAGAATTTGATACCGAACCACAGCTATTGGGACAGGACAAAGGGTTGGGTTCTAAGGACTGTCTTAAGTGAGAGGAGAGGTTTAGGGAGGGAATTCCAGAGCTTGGAGCTCAGGCAGCTGAAGTCACGGCGCGATTAAAATCGGGGGATGCGCAAGTGGCCAGAATTGGAGACCATGTTCAGGATTTTGAAACTTGCAAGCGGCATGAACTACTAAAGTCGTCCATCTCCGCTTCTACGCCCACCCGCCTCCCCATCCCTGCCTTCGTCCGTCAGCTGCTGAAACCCTCATCCATGCTTTGGTTGCCTCGCCTCGCCTATTCCATGCTCTCCTGGCCAGCCTCTCATCTTCCACCCTCCATAAACTGAGATTTTTGCATACGAAAAGAAACTTGCAAGGATATGAAGATTAACACACACGCACACGTTTTTATAATTTTATATTGGCAGGAAAAGGGGAATGAAGAGAAATGTGGGCCTTTTATAAACAGTTGTGGGTAATATTGCAAATGATAAGGAAATGGCAGACTTGTTGAATAATTACATGTCCGTCTTAGCAGTAGAGACAAATGGATACAAATGGGTATGATCTGACAGCCATTACAAAGACGTACTTGTAAGGTGACCAAAGCTGGGAACTAAATATTCAGGGGTATTTGACAATTCGGAAGGACAAACAGAAAGGAAAGGAGGTGGGGTAGCATTTTTAATAAAGGATGAGATCAGTGCATTCGTGAGAAACGATATTGGCTCAGAAGATCAAGATGTTGAATCAGTTTAGGTGGAGATAAGGAATAATGGGGAAAAGTCGCTGGTGGGCATAGTCTATAGGCCCATTAACAGTAGCTACACTGTTGGATGGAGTATAAATCAAGAAATAATGGAGGCTTGTAATAAAGGAACGGCAATAATCATGGGTGATTTTAACCTTCATATTGATTGGACAAAGCAAATTGGCCAGGGTAGCCTTGGGGAAGAGTTCAGAGTGTATCCGGGATAGTTTCCTTGAACAGTACGTTGCGGAACCAACCAGGGAGCAGGCTATCTTAGATCTGGTACTGTGTACTGAGACAAGATTAATAAACAATCTCCTAGTAAAGGATCCTTTAGGAATGAGTGAATTTTAAATTCAGTTGGAGGATGAGAAAGTTGGATCTCAAACCAGTGTCCAAGCTTAAATAAAGGTGATTACAAAGGTTTGAGGGCAGAGTTGGCTAAAGTGAACGGGGAAAATAGATTAAAGTGTGGGACGGTTGATGAGCAGTGGCAGACATTTAAGGAAATATTTCATAACTCGCAAAAAAATATATCCCAATGAGAAGGAAAGATTAAGAGAAGGGATAACCATCCATGGCTAACTAAGAAAATAAAGGATGGTATCAAATTGAAAACGAGGGCATACAATGTGGCCAAGACTAGTGGGAGGCCAGAGGATTGGGAAACTTTTTTAAAAGCCAGTAAAGAACGACAACAAATAATAATAGAGGGAAGATAGATTTATGAAAGTAAACTAGCACGACATATAAAAACAGTAATATTTTCTACAGGTACATAAAAAGGAAGAGTGGTTAAAGTAAATGTTGGTCCCTTAGAGGATGAGACTGGGGAATTAATAATAGGGAAATATTTGTTGAACAAATATTTTGTATCGATCCTCACGGTAGAAGACATTATCCACTATTGGAATGTTTTTAATAAAGGGGCTACAGGGAGGGAGGAAATATCACTAAAGAAGTAGTACTTGGTAAAATAATGGGATTAAAGGCGGACAAGTCCCCTGGACCTGATGCCTTACATCTTGGGGTCTTAAAAGAAGTGGCTGCAGAGATAGTGGATGCATTGGTTGCAATCTACCAAAATTCCTTGGATTCTGGGGAGGTCCCAATGGACTGAAAAACTGTGAATGAAATGCCCCTATTTTTAAAAAAAGGAGGCAGACAGAAAGCAGGAAACTATAGACCAGTTAGCCTAACATCTGTCATTGGGAAAATGCTGGAGTCCATTATTAAGGAAGCAGTAGTGGGACATTTGGAAAAGCAAGCAGAGTCAACATGGTTTTATGAAAGGGAAATCACATTTGGCAAATTTGCTGGAGTTCTTTTGAGGATGTAACGAGCAGGATAGATAAGGGGGAACCAGTGGATGTGGTATATTTGGATTTCCAGAAGGCATTTGATGAACATAAGAAATAGGAGCAGGAGTAGACCATACGGCCCCTCAAGCCTGCTCCGCCAGTTAATAAGATCATGGCTGATCTGATCATGGACTCGGCTCCACTTCCCTGCCCGCTCCCCATAACCCCTTATTCCCTATCGTTTAAGAAACTGTCTATTTCTGTCTTAAATTTATTCAATGACCCAGGTGCCATATAAGAGGTTATTGCACAAGATAAAAGGTCACGGGGTTGGGGGTAATATATTAGCATGGATAGAGGATTAGCTAACTAACAAAAAACGAAGAGTCGGGATAAATTATTCATTTTCTGGTTGGCAAACAGTAACTAATGGGGTGCCGTAGGGATCAGTGCTGGGACCCCAACTATTTACAATTTATAAACGACTTAGATGAAGGGACCAAGTGTAATGTCGGAAGTTTCTGATAGAAAGATGGGTGGGAAAGCAAATTGTGAGAAGGACACACACAATCTGTAAAGGGATATAGACAGGCTAAGTGAATGGGCAAAAATTTAGCAGATGGAGTATAATGTGGGAAACTGTGAAGTTATCTACTTTGGCAGAAAAAGTAGAAAAGCAAATTATAATTTAAATGGAGAAAAATTGCAAAGTGCTTCAGTACAGAGGGACCTGGGGGTCCTTGAGCATGAAACACACAAAGTTAGTATGCAGGTACAGCAAGTAATCAGGAAGGCAAATGGAATGGTGGCCTTTATTGCAAGGGGGATGGAGTATAAAAGCAGAGAAGTCCTACTACAGCTGTACAGGGTATTGGTGAGGCCACACCTGGAGTACTGCATACAGTTTTGGTCTCCGTATTTAAGGAAGGATATACTTGCATCGGAGGCTGTTCAGAGAAGGTTCACTAGGTTGATTTCCGGAGATGAGCGGGTTGACTTATGAAGGTAGGTTGGGCCTATGCTCATTGGAGTTCAGAAGAATGAGAGGTGATCTTATCGAAACATACAAGATAATGAGGGGGCTCGACAAGGTGGATGCAGGGAGGCTATTTCCACTCATAGGGGAAACTAGAACTAGGGGACATAGTCTTAGAATAAGGGACTACCATTTAAAACTGAGATGAGGAGGAATTTCTTCTGAGGGTTGTAAATCTGTGGAATTCTCTGCCCCAGAGAGCTGTGGCGGTTGGGTCATTGAATATATTTAAGGTGGAGATACAGATTTTTGAGATAAGGGAATAAAGGGTTATGGGGAGCAGGCAGGGAAGTGGAGCTGAGTCCATGATCAGATCAGCCATGATCTTATTGAATGGTGGAGCAGGCTTGAGGCCAAATGGCCTACTACTACTCCTATTATGTTCTTAAATAATGAGGATAATATACTTTACATTCCAGGGAAACTAATAATGAATCAAGCACTGGAACTCGCTAAAGTTAATGTAAGCAAGAAAACAGTATTATAATGGTCCTAAAGACTGACACATGCCCTGGGTTTTGAAGGAAATAGGTGAGGAAATTGCAGATGCTTTAGCTGTAATCTTCCAAAGCTCACTTATTCAGTAATTATTCCCTTTTTCTAGATTGGAAAACTGCAAATGTATCTCCATTATCTAATCTCCAACTGGATGTTAAATTCTTCCCAAGGGAATCAATAGTATTACAGACTGTGCATTTGGCCGTTGAATACTGTGCTGAGTCACTTGCATATCGAACAATGTAGTAATTGTTGGATTAAGTTGTCACATGGTAATAACGCCACCAAGGCCAGCTTTTAATGGTTTTATCCAAAATGTCTGAGATATGCATTTATATAGCATCTTTCACGATGAAGGGATCAAGGGGTATGGGGAGAAAGCAGGAAAGGGGCACTGAGGGAATGATCAGCCATGATCTTATTGAATGGTGGTGCAGGCTCGAAGGGCCGAATGGCCTACTCCTGCACCTATTTTCTGTTTCTATGATCACCGGATGTCCCAAAGTGCTTTGCAGCCAACGAAGTACTTTTTGAAGTGTAGCCACCGTTGTCATGTAGGAAACACCTGTACTGATGGACTGTACTGATTACAGTGGAGCGACGTGATCGGGGCCCAGGAGAGGCAAGGGCCCAGGGGCAGCCCGGTCCAGCCCACACAGCGATATGTGTGCGCACTAGGTCCATGCAGCGAAGCTGGTTTCCTTGCCACTGGACCAAGACCTAGCTCTGTCAAGACTGTGTGGTGGCTGGTGTGCAACGGCCACCACACATTTATTTTTATTTTTTTTAATCCACGCACAGGCATCTTCCACCCTTCGATATGTAGTTGGGACCTGGAATATTAGGTCCTTCATTGAAACACCTGTGAACTCCTCCCTTTTTGGCTTGGAAGCAAGTGATCCTCGATACGAGGGACCGCCTATGATGATGGTATAGGAAACGCGGCAGCTTATTTTGTGCACAGCTATCTCCCAGTTTGCGCACAGCAAACTCCCACAAGCAGCAATGTAATAATCTATGTTTTAGTGGTGGTGTTTGAGGGTAATTATTCGCCCAGGACACCAGGGATAACTCCCCTGCTCCTCTTCATGGGATTGTTTACGCTCACCTGAGAGCAGATGGGGCCTGGGTTTAACGTCTCCTCTGTTTTGTTTTTTTTGAAGTACATGCAGGCACACGCATGGCAAAACACAACTGATTTGTATCGAACAGATGCTGTAATAAAAGAATTGTGTATATAATGACCAGCCCCGAATGAGGACTGTTTACAGTTACACATTACAGCTATTCTCTCATGCCACCACACTTCTCTTTGGCAAAAGTTCCGCTGCCTCTCCTCAATAATAAAGATGGAATTGTGTAGTTTATATGGCTGCTGTTGATGGGTCTGACCATCTGTTCCAAAGGCTGAACAAGCTGCAGACGTTCCGATGATAAATGCTTCACTCACTTAACATTATCAAGAATTTTTTTATCGGCAGAAGATTAACTGTTTTGTAAATAAAATATTAAGATCAGGAGCCGGCTGTTTTTCTTGTGTGTGTACACAAGTGTTTCAGTTGAAGGAGCTTTGTTGTTGCAGTTTGTGCACATAAAGAAAGACTTGCCTTTGTATAGCGCCTTATACGGCCACCGGATGTCTCAAAGCGCTTTTACAGACAATGAAGTAGTTTTGGAGTGTAGTCACTGTTGAAATGCAGCAGCCAATTTGCACACAGCAAGCTCCCACCAACAGCAATGTGACAATGACCAGATAATCTGTTTTATTATGTTAATTGAGGGATAAATATTGACCAGGACACACAAGAACATAAGAATTAGGAGCAGGAGGAGACCATACAGCCCCTCGAGCTTGCTCCGCCATTCAATAAGATCGTGGCTGATCTTCTACCTTAACTCCACTTTCGCACCCAATCGTCATCACTTGATTCCCTGAGAGTCCAAAAATCCATCGATCTCAGCCTTAAATATACTCAACGACTGAGCATCCACAGCCCTCTGGGGTAGAGAATTCCAAAGATGCTCAATCTTTGAGATTACAATTTTGACACGCCGATTGGCCAACACTTATATTGACTGGAATTTAGAAGGATGAGAGGGGATCTCATGGAAACATATAAAATTCTGACAGGATTGGACAGGTCAGAACCAGGGGTCACAGTCTAAGGATAAGGGGTAAGCCATTTAGGACCGAGATGAGGAGAAACTTCTTCACCCAGAGAGTTGTGAACCTGTGGAATTCTCTACCACAGAAAGTTATTGAGTCCAGTTCATTAGATATATTCAAAAGGGAGTTAGATGTGGCCCTTACGGCTAAAGGGATCAAGGGGTATGGCGAGAAAGCAAGAATGGGGTACTGAAGTTGCATGATCAGCCATGATCTTATTGAATGGTGGTGCAAGCTCGAAGGGCTGAATGACCACCTCCTGCACCTATTTTCTATGTTTCTATGTAACACTGGTTGACCTGAGAATGAGGTGAGCCATTCTCTTGAACTGCTGAGCTGAAGCAGTTGTCATTTTACGACATAACTGGTTTGCAAGTCCACTCGAGGATCTGTCTCCATAGTGTGGTCAGAAATGACCAGATTTACTAAATTAATTTCCAAGCTTGACATGGTGGGAATCAAACTCACAACTTCTAAATTACTCACCAGAACACGCAAAAACATAAGAATAAGGAACAGTAGAAGGCCACTCGAGCCTGCTCTGCCATCAATGAGATCATGGCTGATCATCTAACCTCAACTCCACCTTCCTGCCCGATCCTCATATCCCTTGATTCCCTTAATATCCAAAAATCTGTCGCGCTCAGTCTTGAATATACTCAACGATTGAGCCTCCACAGCCCTCTGGGGCAGAGAATTCCAAAGATTCACCACCCTCCTGAGTGAACGCATTTCTCCTCATCTCAGTCTTATATGGCCAACTACTTTTCCTGAGACTGTGACCCCTGGTTCTAGACACTCCAGCTAGGGGAAACATACTCTCAGCATCTACCCTGTCAATCCCAGGATAAGGGGCCGTCCATTTAAGAATGAGATGAAGAATTTCTTCAGTCAGAGGGTGGTGAATTTTTGGAAATCTCTGCCCCAGAGGGCTGTGGATGCTGAGTTGTTGATAGGATTGATAGATTCTTGGGCCTTAAGGGAATGAAGGGATATGAGGATAGTGGAGTTCAGGTAGATCAGCCATGAATCTTATTGAATGGCCGGAAAAAGAAAGACAGACTTGCATTTATATAGCGCCTTTCATGACCACCGGACGTCTCAAAGCCCTTTACAGCCAATGAAGTACTTTTGAGTGTAGTCACTGTTGTAATGTGGGAAATGCTGCAGCTAATGTGCGCACAGCAAGCTCCCACAAACAGCAATGTGATAATGACCAGATAATCTGTTTCTGTTGTGCTGATTGAGAGATAAATATTGGCCAGGACTCTGGGACTCCCCTGCTCTTCTTCGAAATAGTGCCATGGGATCTTTTACATCCACCTGAGCGCAGGCGGGGCCTCGGATTAACGTCTTGTTTGAAAGATGGCACCTATGACGGTGCAGCACTCCTTCAGTACTGCCCCTCCGACAGTGCGATGCTCCCTCAGTGCTACATGAGTGTCAGCCTAGATTCGGAGCAGGCTTGAGAAAGCTGTATGGCCTACACCTCCTAATTCTTGTATTATGACAGACTGAATAACTATCAGCAGCGATTGAATAGGCTTGGGGTTCTTTACTCTGAGAGAAGTTACTCATTTTCTTTTATTGTGTTAAAGGTGCAATATAAATGCAAGTTGTTGTATCATGTTACACCGTTTGTACAGCACAGAAATAGGCCATTCGGCCTAACTGGTCCGTGCCGGTGTTTATGCTCCACTCGAACCTCCTCCCACCCCTCTTCATCTCACCCCATCAGCATGTCCTTCTATTCCCTTCTCCCTCATGTGTTTATCCAGCTTCCCCTTAAATGGATCGACACTATTCACCTCAACCACTCCCTGTGGCAGCGAGTTCCACATGCTCACCACTCTCTGGGTAAAGAAGTTTCTCCTGAATTCCTGATTGGATTTATTAGTGATTGTTTTGGTCTCCTAACTTGAGGAAGGACATTCTTGCTATTGAGGGAGTGCAGCGAAGATTCACCAGACTGATTCCCGGGATGGCGGGACTGACCTATCAAGAAAGACTGGATCAACTGGGCTTGTATTCACTGGAGTTCAGAAGAATGAGAGGGGACCTCATAGAAACGTTTAAAATTCTGATGGGTTTAGACAGGTTGGATGCAGGAAGAATGTTCCCAATGTTGGGGAAGTCCAGAACCAGGGGTCACAGTCTAAGGATAAGGGGTAAGCCATTTAGGACCGAGATGAGGAGAAACTTCTTCACCCAGAGAGTGGTGAACCTGTGGAATTCTCTACCACAGAAAGTAGTTGAGGCCAATTCACTAAATATATTCAAAAGGGAGTTGGATGAAGTCCTTACTACTCGGGGGATCAAGGGGTATGGCGAGAAAGCAGGAAAGGAGTACTGAAGTTGAATGTTCAGCCATGAACTCATTGAATGGCGGTGCAGGCTAGAAGGGCTGAATGGCCGCCTACTGCACCTGTTTTCTATATTTCTATGTTTCTATGTCTTATAATAATGGCCCTGCTTCTGGTCTCACCCACAAGTGGAAACATCTTTTTCTCCATCTACCCGATCGAACCCTTTTGATATTAAACCTCTGTCAGGTCCTCAGTTTTCCCTTTTCTAGAGAAGCCCCGGCCTGTTCAATCTTTCCGCATAACTATAACCTCTCCGTTCTGGTATCATCCTACTAAATCTTTTTTTTGCACATTCTCCAGTGCCTCTATACTTTTTTTTTTAAATATGAAGACCAGAACTGTTCACAATACTCCAAATGTGGTCTATACAAGTTTAACATAACTTCTCTGCTTTTCAATTCTATCCCTCTTTAAATGAGCCCCAGTGCTTGGTTTGCTTTTTTATGGCCTTATTAACCTGCGTCGCTACTTTTAATGATTTGTGTATCTGTCCCCCCCCAACCCCTCTGCTCCTCTCCCCCATTTAGGCATTTATTTTCCAAGCAGTGTGCGACCACTTCATTCTTCCTACCAAAACGTACCACCTCTCACTTGTCTACATTGAAATTAATTTGTCAATTACGCACCCATCTGCAACTTTATTAATGTCTTCCTGCATTCTGTCGCAGTCTGCCTCTATATTAATACATCCCCCAATTTGGTGTCGTCTACAAATTTTGAAATTGTACTTCCAGTTCCCGAGTCCAATTTATTTCTGTAAATGGTAAACAGCAGTGTCCTAGCACCGATCCCTGTGGAGCACCCCTTCCCACCTTTTGCCAGTCTGAGTAACTGCCATTAACCTTTACATTCTCTGTTTTCTGTTTTGTAGCCAGCTTGCGATCCATTCTGCCACTCGTCCTGACTCCACATGCTCTGACCTTAGTCATGAGTCTCTTTTATAGAAGGCCTTTTGAAAATCCAAATATACTGCGTCTACTGTATTACCCTTGTCTACCCTTTCTGTTACTACTTTGTGTTTGAATTATATTCCATCATTGTGTGTTCAGTTAATTTTATATTATGTGATTATTAACTTTAAAGAGCATGAGTATAAGATTGCAGGGAAAAAAAACAACTGCAGTCTCTTTTTCCAACATTCCATTTAGTCTAGAGCCCAACATGGAGACATTCACATCCTTCTTGACCCAACTCACAGGGTGCCGAAGAGATTTACCAGAATGATTCCAGGGATGAGGGACTTCAGTTATGTGGAAACACTGGAGAAACTGGGGTTGTTCTCGGAGCAGAGAAGGTTAAGAGGAGATTTGATCGAGGTGTTCAAAATCCTGAGGGGTCTGGACAGAGTAGATAGAGAGAAACTACTCCTATTGGCGGAAGGGTCGAGAACCAGAGGACACAGATTTAAGGTGATTGGCAGAAGAACCAAAGGCGACATGAGGGGGAAAAACATTTTTACGCAGCGAGTGGTTAGGATCTGGAATGCACGGCCTGAGGGTGGTGGAGGCAGACTCAATCGTGGCTTTCAAAAGAGAGTTTGATAGGTACCTGAAGGGGAAAAATTTGAGGGCTATGGTGAAAGGGCGAGGGAGTGGGACTGGCTGAGGTGCTCTTGCAGAGAGCCAGCACGGGTTCGATGGGCCGAATGGCCTCCTGTGCTGTAGCTAGTCTATGATTTGTATAAGAAGAGTCTTCCAATTTATTTTAGTTTGGGTAATAAAAGTGTCAAGCTTCAGATTTAGAATGCAAGAGAGAAAGGTTAGCAACGCAGGTAACTAAATCGCTTTGTTCAAACTCCTACATAGCATTAACTTTACTGCCTAGCAGTGCGTTTTTAATCCATTATTCCATGTGGGATGGATAGTAATGAGCATAATTAGACCTATCAACTAGCGGGAGAGAAGTCAAAGTTGTGGGTGTTTTCTAAAGCTAATGTAGCTGCATCGTCCTGTCTCTTTCTTTGTTTCTATCCATCCATGCAATTATTCAGTTAAATGTACTTTTTAATAACTTGTGTGGCGTAGGTTAAGCAGTGATCTAATCACGGTGTTTAAAATGAAGGGGTTTGATAGGGTAGACACAGAAACTTATTTCCTCTGGTGGGGAGGTGTTCAGGACTAATGTCAGGAAGCACTTCTTAACACAAAGGGCAGCCTTCTCGCAGGCGATTGGGGATGGGTAACAAATGCTGGCCTTGTCAGCGACGCCCACATCCCGTGAACTGATGAAAGAAATGACGATGAGACCATCGGTGTTCACCGTCATTCTCCCTCTGCAACTGACCATAAATTCAGGATTTAACGTGTGCGCAGATAAATGCGGAAATCCTGAAGTTGGGGTCAGCTGTTCCCTGCTCTGCCACAGGCTGTGCTGTGGAGCTCCTAATTAGTTTGCTGACATGGATTGAGAACTGGTTGTCAGACAGGAAGCAAAGAGTAGGAGTAAATGGGGACTTTTCAGAATGGCAGGCAGTGACTAGTGGGGTACCGCAAGGTTCTGTGCTGGGGCCCCAGCTGTTTACACTGTACATTAATGATTTAGACGAGGGGATTAAATGTAGTATCTCCAAATTTGCAGATGACACTAAGTTGGGTGGCAGTGTGAGCTGCAAGGAGGATTCTATGAGGCTGCAGAGCGACTTGGATAGGTTAGGTGAGTGGGCAAATGCATGGCAGATGAAGTATAATGTGAATAAATGTGAGGTTATCCACTTTGGTGGTAAAAACAGAGAGACAGACTATTATCTGAATGGTGACAGATTAGGAAAAGGGCAGGTGCAAAGAGACCTGGGTGTCATGGTACATCAGTCATTGAAGGTTGGCATGCAGGTACAGCAGGCGGTTAAGAAAGCAAATGGCATGTTGGCCTTCATAGCGAGGGGATTTGAGTACAAGGGCAGGGAGGTGTTGCTACAATTGTACAGGGCCTTGGTGAGGCCACACCTGGAGTATTGTGTACAGTTTTGGTCTCCTAACCTGAGGGAAGGACATTCTTGCTATTGAGGGAGTGCAGCGAAGGTTCACCAGACTGATTCCCGGGATGGCGGGACTGACCTATCAAGAAAGACTGGATCAACTGGGCTTGTATTCACTGGAGTTCAGAAGAATGAGAGGGGACCTCATAGAAACGTTTAAAATTCTGACGGGGTTAGACAGGTTAGATGCAGGAAGAATGTTCCCAATGTTGGGGAAGTCCAGAACCAGGGGACACAGTCTCAGGATAAGGGGTAAGCCATTTAGGACTGAGATGAGGAGGAATTTCTTCACCCAGAGAGTGGTGAACCTGTGGAATTCTCTACCACAGAAAGTTGTTGAGGCCAATTCACTAAATATATTCAAAAAGGAGTTGGATGAAGTCCTTACTACTAGGGGAATCAAGGGGTATGGCGAGAAAGCAGGAATGGGGTACTGAAGTTGCATGTTCAGCCATGAACTCATTGAATGGCGGTGCAGGCTAGAAGGGCCGAATGGCCTACTCCTGCACCTATTGTCTATGTTTCTATGTTTCTATGTTTCCTAATTAGGCAATTAGTTCAACTGACGAAAACCTAAGCTCTTCCACTCTAATATCGCTGTTAAATACCCCGTAAAAAGTTTTGCCTTGTTGGAATAGGTGTAATTGGGATTTTAGCTGGGTATAGACTGTTGAGCAACCATTGTGGCCCTGAAAAACTAATTTTATATTTATAGAATGTCAAATTTTTCCATCGTGACTAAAATTACTAGATTTTTAAAATAAGAGATACATTTTTTAAATTGATATTTCAGCTTGTACCTTATCCTTATGTGTATGTCCCAATTTTTATTTCGCTCTCTAAGGGGTGAAAAAAAGCGTAAAATGTGATTTTCTGATCGTGCTTTTTATTTCCTGGTTTGCAGTCATACAAGAATTCTTCAGTGTGATTGGCTGCTTAGACAACTTGATGACATCACTGCTGCTCTATGCTGGGGATCCCCTTTTTGACAACGCTATAATCCATTTAACATTGAGAAAGCTAAAGTTTCCGCCACAGAGATTGAGATCTTTGTGGACAGCTGTCTTTGACGTCAGCGGCCTTGCCTGAATGCCGCAGTTGTCCTTAATGGAATTGCGTCTTTATTGGAATTCTTGCAAGGCACTTGGCAAGGGTAGCTCTGTTGCTCTTAATTTTTGCTTTGGCTGTTGAACTGCTGACAACCACCGTTCATGGCACTGCAGATTGGCAGACATCTGTAGCTGTCAGCTCTTTGCGCCTCTCCCACGTATTGGGGTTATTCAGCATTATACTTCTCGTCATCCAGGAAGACTAATTAGCTCTGACGCTGCTCTCCCTGACTGTCTGCAAGGATCCCAGCATGGCGGCATCTCTGACTCGATCCGTTGCTTATTTTTCTTTGTTTTTACTAAATCATTATCATCATTAATGAGAAGCTGCATTAATGAACGTCTGAGACTGTAAACTCTTACCGGTTAAAATAGATTTTCAGATTTGGAAAAACATTCCGGACTGGTTTTAGCAATGATGTGATCTGAAATTCTGAATCCCCATTGGGCGTAAGCCAGGTGTTCGGGTCGCCAACCCCTCCAGGATTGGCCTGGAGTCACCAGGAATTGAAAATTAATTTCCAGGAAGCATTGATCTCATTGAAACATACAACATTCTCACCGGCCTTGACAGGGTAGATGTTTTCCCCCTGGCTGGGGAGCCTAGAACCAGGGGTTACAGTCTCAGAATAAGGGGTCAGCCATTTAGGACTGAGATGAGGAGAAACTTCTTCTTTGGAATTCTCTGCCCCATTGGGCTGTGGGGGATCAGTCATTGAGAATATTCAAGACCGAGATCGCTAGATTTTTGAAAATTAAGGGGAATCGAGGGATATGGAGATAGTGGAGTTGAGGTAGAAGATCAGCCATGATATTGAATGACTGAGCAGGCTCGAGGGGCCGAATGACCTACTCCTCCTATTATATTCTTATAAAACCCTGGAGAAAAATCATGGTGCCTTTTTATAAATGATGAATCTGAAATAGATTTATTTTACACACTTGCGTTTACTAGTTATAAAGGTTCTTGGAGATGGGAAGAGGATGTCTGACTGAGAGTCGAGAATGGGGAATGAATAGTCTGTTTGTTTCCCAATTGGCTGTGGGGAGGCGGGGGCGAGTCGAGTGGCCAATCGGGTGGTCAGAAGCAGGAGGTCCTGTGATGAGACCTCCAGGAATACATCCAAACAGTTTGCAGAGCGGGGTAGGGATGGTGGTGGGGGAGAACCCATCACAACACTAGGAGCTGGATGGGGAGGGAAACAGAAACCGCATCGGGTAAAGCATCCTGGAAGGTTCTGGCCCACTTGAATCTCTGAAAGAAAAAGGCTTTTTCTTTCTTGTGCCCCCTCCCCCTATCTCCTTGTCCAGGGGTTCCTTGCTCCAATCACTCGGCATCCTGAAGGAATGGTGTCTCTACTTTCCAACACCAAATATTCATTTCTCTTGGTGCATCAGGGCCCAGAAGATTGTTCCTTTTTAGTGTAAACACGAAGACTTGACTGATCTGGTCCCAACCACGCCTGCAAACATCCGCCTTGATCCGCTTCTGGTTGCTCCCTGATGCAACGCACTCTACATCATTTTTTCTTCTCAGTATTTTGCGGCTGTTGTTCCAATGTTCCCCGAGATTAGCTTGATCTTGCCCCAGGTGTTTCACTGCAACAAACTTGCTCGTGAGTGTCACAATTTGAATTTTCAGTTGATCAAAGACCCAGCATGGATTTGTGAAAGGCTGGTCATGCCTGACAAAACCTGATTGGAATTTTTTTGAAGAGGTGACTAAAGTGGACTGGGGAAATGTCCTTGCATTTTATTTATATGGACTTCCAGAAGGCCTTTGATAAAGTCCCATAAGAGACTGTTAACTCGGGTTGAAGCCCACGGAATTGAGGGCAAATTATTGACCTGGTTAGGAGATTGTCTCCTGCCACTCAGCCACAGAGTAGGGATAATGGGCAGGTACTGCTGGGTGTGACTAGTGGTGTCCCATGGGGATCTGTGTTGAGACCTCAACTATTCACACTATTTATTAAGGACTTAGATGACAGGATCGAGAGCCACATAAGAATTTGCAAAAAGTAGGTGACCTTGTAAGCTCTGTAGACGGAAGCATAACATTACAAAGTTAATAGATTTAGTGACTGGGCAAAACTGTGACAAATGGATTTCAATGTAGGCAAATGTGAGCTCATCCATTTTGGACCTAAAAAGGATAGAACAGGGAACTTTCTAAATGGTGAAAAGCTAGAAACTGGAAGTCCAAATGACTTGTGGGGGGGGGTCCAGGTACATAGATCATTAAAATCCCATGAACAGGTACAGAAAATAAACAAAAAGGCTAATGGGATGCTGGCCTTTATATCTAGAGGACTAGAGTACAAAGGGATAGAAGTTATACTGCAGCTGTACAAAGCCCTGGTTGGACCACACCTGGAGCACTGGGACCAGTTCTGGGCACCACACCTTGGGGCGGATATATTGGCCTTGGAGGGAGTGCAGGGTAGGTTTGCCAGAATGATACCCGGACTTCAAGCAAAGTTACGAGGAAAGCTTACACAAACTAGGGTTGTATGCTGTGCAATTGAGAAGATTAAGGGGTGATCTGATCAATGTTTTCAAGATGATATGGGAACAGATAGAGAGAGAAACTATTTTTGCTGGTTGGGGAGCCAAGAACTGGAGGCCTAGTCTACAACTTAGAGCCAGACCTTTCAGGAATGAAGTTTAGGAAACACTTCTACACACTCAAAGGGTGGTAGAGGTTTGGAACACTCTTCCGCAAACGGCAGTTGAAGTTAGATCAATTGTTCATGTTAAATCTGAGATCGATAGGGGTATGGAGCAAAGGTAGGTATATGGAGTTAGGTCGCAGATCAGCCATGATCTCAGTGAATGGTGGAGCAGGCTCGAGGGGCTGAATGGCCTCCTCCTGCTCCTATGTTCCTAATTTCACTGCCTCGCTTAGTGACGTTGACCCCTCTGTATTTCTTTTGTATTTTAGCCTGCTGTTTCCATCCACACTCGCTCATTACTTTGTAATTCAAAAATAATTAATCCTTTAACAAGAGAATCTTCCTGGTGAGGTTCTACTCACTCAGCCTCGAAATGGAAGCTCTGCTGGCAGAACGTTTTGCACAGCGTATAATTAAATGCCAGAGCAAGTACAAATTTCCCAGGGATCAGATAGGAAATACTTGCACTCAACAATCTGATGACATGCCATCTCCATTAATTCAAATGGGTTAGTGATGATGTGGTTTTGGATGTGGTCGTCATTTTCCCACCAACTGGACACCCGCACGAGCTGTTTTACGATGAGCTTAGAGCAGAAACTTGCGCGGAGCAGCCGACCATTTGAGAGCAACAATAAATTGCATTTTATACAGCACCATTAAAGTAGTTAGAAGGGCCCGGGGCGCTTCATAGGAAGGTTATTGGGCAAAGATTGATACCGAGTCACACTAGGAGAGATTGGGACAGGTGTACAAAAGCTCGGTCAAAGAGGTAGGTTTTAAAGGAGAGAATTCCAGAACTCGGGGCCCAGGCAGTTGAAATCACAGTCCCCAGTGGTGGAGCGATGGAAATCGAGGAATGCTCCCCACTGCGAGGTCAGTGGAAGTCGATGTGTTTTTGATTTGAAGAGTTCCCAAACAATGGCCCATTCGTTATCCTTCAAGAGACTCCTGGCACCTTGGGTGGAGCCCGAGTTCCTGGCTCTCTGCTCGTCGTTGGAGAGCGACTTTTTAAAAATCAGCACTGACATCACAGCATCAGTCCAGGCTGCAGAAAGGCTGAGTGGGCGAATTAACGTCCGCAGTGTTGGCAGGGCAGATAGCGGAGTTGATCTATTATGCTGTGCTGAGAGAGAATTCACCCCCCAACTGGGCTAGTGTAGGCGTGTGCTTTATTTTATAACTGTAGCTGAGCAGAAATTAATCTGATTTGCACCAAGTGATGATCATCACAATTTAGCTACTGTGGAACTTCTGAATTAAACCAGGTGAGGCCTCGCCAAGTTTTAACTCTGCCCATTGTCAGCGAGGGTAAAGAACTCGTAGACTTGAGGGAGCGCTGCACTGTTGGAGGGGCAGTACTGAGGGAGCGCTGCACTGTCGGAGGGGCAGTACTGAGGGAGCGCTGCACTGTCGGAGGGGCAGTACCTGAGGGAGCGCTGCACTGTCGGAGGGGCAGTACTGAGGGAGCGCTGCACTGTCGGAGGGGCAGTACTGAGGGAGCGCTGCACTGTCGGAGGGGCAGTACTGAGGGAGCGCTGCACTGTCGGAGAGGCAGTACTGAGGGAGCGCTGCACTGTCGGAGGGGCAGTACTGAGGGAGCGCTGCACTGTCGGAGGGGCAGTACTGAGGGAGCGCTGCACTGTCATAGAAACAGAGAAAAAAGGTGCAGGAGTAGGCCATTCGGCCCTTCGAGCCTGCACCACCATTCAATAAGATCATGGCTGATCATTCCCTCAGTACCCTTTTCCTGCTTTCTCTCCATATCCCTTGATCCCCTTAGCTGTAAGGACCATATCTAACTCCCTCTTGAATATATCCAATGAACTGGCATCAACAACTCTTTGCGGTAGGGAATTCCACAAGTTAACAACTCTCTGAAGAAGTTTCTCCTCATCTCAGTCTTAGGATATGGGGTAGGCCATTTAGGACTGTGTCCCCTGGTTCTGGATTTCCCCAACATCGGGAACAATCTACCCGCATCTAACTTGTCCCTTCCTGTCAGAATCTTGTATGTTTCTATAAGATCCCCTCTCATTCTTCTAAACTCTAATGTATAAAGGCCCAGTTGATCCAGTCCCTCCTCATATGTCAGTCCAGCCATCCCGGGAATCAGTCTGGTGAACCTTCGCTGCACTCCCTCAATAGCAAGAACGTCCTTCCTCAGATTAGGAGACCAAAACTGAATTCAGTATTCCAGGTGAGGCCTCACCAAGGTCCTGTACAACTGCAGTAAGAACTTCCTGCTCCTATACTCAAATCCCCTAGCTATGAAGGCCAACATACCATTTGTCTTCTTTACTGCCTGCTGTACCTGTATGCCACCCTTCAATGACTGATGTATCATGACACCCAGGTCTCGTTGCACCTCCCCTTTTCCTAATCTGTCACCATTCAGATAATATTCTGTCCTTGTGTTTTTGCCCCCAAAGTGGATAACCTCACATTTATCCTCATTATACTGCATCTGCCATGTATTTGCCCACGCAACTAACCTGTCCAAGTCACCCTGCAGCCTCTTAGCGTCCCCCTCACAGCTCACACTGCCACCCAGTCGGAGGGGCAGTACTGAGGGAGCGCTGCACTGTCGGAGGGGCAGTACTGAGGGAGCGCTGCACTGTCGGAGGGGCAGTACTGGGGGAGTGCTGCACTGTCAGAGGGGCAGTACTAGGGGAGCGCTGCACTGTCGGAGGGGCAGTACTAGGGGAGTGCTGCACTGTCGGAGGGGCAGTACTGAGGGAGCGCTGCACTGTCGGAGGGGCAGTACTGAGGGAGTGCTGCACTGTCGGAGGGGCAGTACTGAGGGAGCGCTGCACTGTCGGAGGGGCAGTACTGAGGGAGCGCTGCACTGTCGGAGGGGCAGTACTAGGGGAACGCTGCACTCATCTTTCGAATGAGCCGTTGAACCGAGGCCCCGTCTGCTCCCTCGGGTGTATATAAAAGATCCCATGGCACCAACATTACTGCTGAGGGAACATCGCATGGCATCATCCAAAGAAGAGCAGAGGAGTTGTTCCAGGTGTCCTGGTCAATTTTTATCTGACGATATTGAAGCCTGTTCAGTACCTGATTTCCTAGTGCGTGTCCTGTTAAAGTTGCAGATGGAAGAACTTCACACACGTGCCCAGTGTTTTGAGCGGTCATTTCCTGACCCCTGTCTGTGGCTCCTGTCAGTCACGTGCGTCACTAAGACTGCCAGTTTTACAAGGTTGGACCGAACATATCAAAGTTTGGAACAGCTTTCTGGATCACGTGTTACACCTGTGCAACATCTCTCTATTGTGTGTCTGGTTCTATCTCTCGCGTATCACTGTCGTTTCCCCTCCTCTTCCAGTGGCACACGATGTGAATATTTACTTGGGTGAATCGGAGGGTCGGAACAGCCCCTCGAAAGATGATGACTCCCTGCTTCACCCTGGCAACTTGACCAGCACGTCGGATGAAGCAAGCAGACTGGAAGCGGGGGTCGAGGTGAGCTGCTTTGTGTTGCGTTTTATTACTGGGGGTTTATATTCAACAAGGCACTCCATTTTGAAATGTAAGGAGTTGAATTTGTTGGAAAGCGACAAGCAGCAGTTGAGTCCTGTTTGAGCAGTGAGTCACTTACTCGAGGCATTAATGAAGCAAGAGGTTAGGTGATTGTATCTTTCTCTCAGATGGCTGTCCTCCCACCAACAATGGTGCAAGCAAAATGTTATAATTGCATTGGAACATTAGAATTGGGAGCAGGAGTCGTCCATTCAGCCCCTCGAGCCTGCTCTGCCATTCAAGGAGATCATGGCTGATCTACCTCAACTCCACTTTCCTGCACTATCCCCATATCCTTTGATTCCCTTAATATCCAAAAGCTTATCAATCTCAGTCTTGAATATACTCAACGACTGAGCATCCACAGCCCTCTGGGGTAGAGAATTCCAAAGATTCACCACCCTCTGAGTGAAGAAATTTCTCGTCATATCTCCTAAATGACCAATCCCTTATCCTGAGACTGTGATCCCTGGTTCTAGACTCCCTTGCCAGAGGAAACATCCTCCCTGCATCTACCCTGTCAAGCCACTTAAGAATTTTATGTTTCAATGAGATCACCTCTCATTCTTCTAAACGCTAGAGAATATAGGCCTCGTCTACTCAATCTCTCCTCATAGGACAATCCCCCCCCCCCCCCCCCCCCCATCCCAGTAATCCGTCTGGTGAACCTTCGTTGCACTCCCTCTACGGCAAGTATTTCTTTCCCTGGGTAAGGAAACCAAGATTGTACACCATACTCGAGGTGTGGCCTCACCAAAGGAAAGGAACTGGATAAATGTTTAATAACGACAAATTCTAAGATGAATATTTGGGATGGAATTTCAGATTAACTTTTTGGAAATTGAAATCACCAAGTATCTTTGTTGCACCACATCTAGGCATTGCTAAAGTTGGGCTTGTCAAATTCACTTGGAAATAAATTAATTATACACCATAAACCTTCACCGTGGCTGGGTCAAAAATCCTGGAACTCCCTCCCTAACAGCACTATGGGAGCACCTTCGCCCTGTCAGTCCCTCTCAGAATCATCACCACCTTCTCGAGGGCAATTAGGGACGGGCAATAAATGCCGGCCTTGCCAGCGACGCCCACATCCCGAAAATTAATATTTAACTAAAAAAAAAATCCTGTGTCAAACAGGAACTAACTAGCGTTGGAGAAAGGAGCTTAGAGTAGAGCCTGAGTACAAAAGCTAAAGGAGATCTTGGTTGTTGCTGTGTTCTAAAACTGAATTAATTTGGACAATGAACATTGCACTGGATCACAGACGGCAAATTCATAAAATCTTGATGCAACTGAAGTTGACCCATTTGTCAGATTCTCTGTTACATTCACCAGCTCCCATTATGAATCGATCAATGGATTTGAAAATATAGTGGGCTTTTTCCATTCATTGACATCGGCTGTAAAATATGGATTGTTATTTGCACACTGTGCCACAAAACCCATTACAGTCTGGAACAATATTGCTGGCTTTTGCAGATCACGCTGCCTTGGGAATTTGCTGCAGCAATATGGCCATTGGATGTGTTTAGAGTTGAAGCATCGAGGGATCAACATTAGATATGAGCGGGGGACCCAGATTATGCATCCTCATAGGCAGTCCCTCGGAATCGAGGAAGACTTGCTTCCACTCTAAAAATGAGTCCTTAGGTGGCTGAACAGTCCAATACAAGAACCGCAGTCCCTGTCACAGGTGGGACAGATAGTCATTGAGGGAAGGGGTGGGTGGGACTGGTTTACCGCACGCTCCTTCCGCTGCCTGCGTTTGATTTCTGCATGCTCTCGGCGATGAGACTCGAGATGCACTTCCTCCACTTAGGGCGGTCTCTGGCCAGGGACTCCCAGGTGTCGGTGGGGATGTTGCACTTTATCAGGGAGGCTTTGAGGGTGCCCCGGTAACGTTTACGGCTTATGCAGTGGGTTTAGACACAGTATTCATGGCTCTAGGACCTGGGTTGGAATCTCGCTCTGCCTGATGGGATGTAGGCGTGCTTGGCTTAGAGTGCGAGGTTCCGCTGTGAAATGGGGCATGGCTGGTCCCAATCCGGTTCCAAGTGGGGTGGGGGGTGGAACACAGCAGTAAAGTGCCCCCCCCCCCCCTCCCCAAATCTGCTCTTAATTGACCACGTCCTCGGACAGGTTTAAGGATCGTTGGTGTGGGGTGATGAGACAAACTGGTACAGTGAGGGTGTTCCTGGTGGTGGTACTGAAGCATACGGCTGGGGTAGAGGAGAGGGCCTGGTGCTCACACTGCATGCCTGTGATGGGAAACATAGACACATAGAAAATAGCAGCAGTAGTAGACCATTTGGCCCTTCGAGCCTGCATCGCCATTCAATATGATCATGGCTGATCCTCTGTCTCAACACCATATTCCCGCTTTTTCCCCATACCCCTTGATGTCTTTTGTGTCTAGAAATCTATCTATGTCCCACTTAAATATACTCAGTGACTTGGCCCCCACAGCCTTCTGTGGTAGAGAATTCCACAGGCTCACCACCCTCTGAGTGAAAAAATTTCTCCTCATCTCGGTCCTAAATTTCCTACCCCGTATCCTGAGGCTGTGATCCCTTGTTCTAGACTTCCCAGCCAGGGGAAACATCCTCCCCGCATCCAGTCTATCCAACCCAGTCAGAATGTTATATGTTTCAATGAGATTCCCTCTCATTCTTCTCAACTCTAGTGAATACAGGCCCAGTCGACCCAATCTCTCCTCATACGACAGTCCTACCATCCCAAGCATTCACCTCCCCCGCACCGAGCCCCACTCCCCCCTCCAGCACTAACCTCCCTCGCCTTCAAGAGCACAAAAAAACTTAAGAAATAACACACACAATCTGATGTGCACTTGAGCTTTTTAAAGTAAACAATAGAATCTCTTGTCCTGAGGTGTTGTGACGCTGTTGCAGAAGCTCGATGCAATCTGTCATTTGCTGCAGCATTGCAACGTGAAGAGTCTGCAAATCTGGAGCTATTTACTGCAGATATCTGAACAGACTCTGGCTGTAAGCACAGTCTCCTCCTTTCACCAATCAGCATAGACCTGAGCCCTCTGGTTACCGGCCCTCCTGTCACTGGAAGCAGGATCTACGCTATCAAAACCCTGTCATCATTGTATAACACCGCCATTAAATCCCCACGCTTTTAACAAATAAGTAATACAATCGTTGAACAGGGAGGTTGGAAACCAACGTCACTTATTCCTAAATAAGGATGTCAAGGCCTTGGAGAGGGTGTGGAGGAGATTTACTAGAATGGTACGCGGGCTGAGGGACTTCAGTTACGTGGCGAAGCTGGGGTTGGTTCTCCTAAGAGCAGAGAAAGTTGGGAGGAGATTTGAATGTGATGCTCAAAATCATGAGGCATTTTGATCGAGTAAATAAGGAGAAACTATTTCCAGTGGCAGGCGGGTCGGTGGTCAGTGGACACAGATTTAAGGTGATTGGCAAAAGAACCAGATGAGAAGAAATTTTTTTTTTTTACACAGCGAGTTGTTGTGAACTTTCAATGGGGAATTGGATAAATACTTGAAATAGAAAAAAATTACATGGCTGTAGGGAAAGAGCAGGGGGGAGTGGGACTAATTGGATTGTTCTTTCACAGAGCCGGCACAGGCAAGATGGGCCGAATGGCCTCCTTCCATGGTGTAAGATTCTACCTGTGCATTTCTTTTGTTCCTCTGCAGGATGCTATGGAAAGAAATAAAGGAAATGGCCTGTTCTTCAGGGATGGCAAGTGCCGGATTGATTACATACTAGTTTACAGAAAGTCTAACGCACAAGCAGAGAAACGGGAGATGTTTGAGAGGAACCTGAGAGCTGAAGGATTGAACATTGAAAAAGAGGTAGGTTTGATGATCGCTGCCTCTTTTTGATAAAGTGGTTTGGTGATTGGTTTGCAAAGAGCTTGCTTTAGCAGAGTTAGTAGGTGTTGATGTTTGACAATTAATTACTCTGACTGGTTGTATGGACCCTGGCGCCTGTATCTCCAGGTACACACAGTCATCTGTACCACATACTGTCTGAAGGAACGTGCCTGCCGTCCTTTGAGAACAATCCATCAGTCGCCTCCTGAATACCGGGAGACGTGGTGACTTGTCTGACATCTGAGAAATTAGCTGGGTCCCCAGTCACCAGAAAATGAATGTTTGCTGTCACATTCTGAAGAATTGAAATCTCTGACTGCTCCTTTTCCACACGTACCCCTCTCAACCTCTTACTGGGAGAGGAGGTTATTTTGACTTTGGACCCGAGTGTAAAATGCGTGATATTGACTCGGACACCCACTAAACACCTCTTCCCCCATTTCAGTTTCTATTGAAGTCCATGGAAATGCAAATCAGGAGCAGAGATTGGCTGAGTCACTATATTGCCCGTTTTACATTACCGCCCAGAGTCAGAATCGCCCCCAAGGTTCTGTCCAACTCGGTGTAGATTTGACACCCAATTCCTACACAGCCTCCTCTTCGAGCCCTTTCCTCATTGCCAGCCTCCTGTGTGCGTGGATCTCTACAGGTGCAGCACAGCATTGTGTTCAAGCATTGCTTTCTGTAACCTTGCAAATCAGGGATGTCTGTAGGCGCCCCATAAACCCCAGGAAACTCCCGTCCACTGGCTCTTAGCGCAGAAGGAGGCCATTCGGCCCATCGCGTCTGCTGTTGTTTGAAATTCCTGCTTTCTCCAAGTTTAGAAAGGGTTGTACTTCAAGTTGTCTCATGTCGTACATAAGAACACCAAGATCTGCTGGTATCTGCAATTGAATTATCCGAATTAATGGGAACAGGGATTGATATTCTACATGCTTCCTGCAATCCCATGATATGATAAAAGCCTTGGTTTTAGACCATAAGAACCTAAGAAATAGGAGGTGGTGTAGGCCATTTGGCCCCCAAGCCTGCTCTGCCATTCAACACGATCATGGCGGATCTGATCTTGGCCTCCACTCCTTCCCTGCCCGCTCCCCATAACTCTTCACTCCATTATCGCTCAAAAATCTGTCTATTGCCGCCTTAAATATATTCAATGACCCAGCCTCCACAGCTCTCTGGGGTAGAGAATTCCACAGATTCACGACCCTCTGAGAAGAAATTCCTCCTCATCTCAGTTTTAAATGGGTGGCCCCCTAATCTGAAACTATGCCCCCTAGTTCTAGATTCCCCCACAAGGGGAAACATCCCCTCTGCATCTACCCTGACGAGCCCCCTCGGAATGTTATATGTTTCAATAAGATCCCTCAGTCTTCTAAACTCCAGTGAATATAGGCCCAACCTTTTGTCATACGACAACCCCTTCATCTCTGGAATCAACCCCGTGAACCTTCTGAACTGTCTCCAATGCAAGTATATCCTTCCTTAAATACGGAGAGCAAAACGGTGTGTAGTATGTCGTTAACTGTACCGAAAGCCCAGTGATTGGGAGTGAGCTTCAGGTAGGATTGTACGGGCAATGGGGTCTTACTGGAGCGGGACCTGAACCCACAACTCCTCCTAACTCCAGAGGCGAGAGTGCTACCCACTGAACCATGGTTAACGCCAGATCAGTGAGTTTACACTTGAAAGTAATTCTGGATGGATAAGCAAAAATGGCATTTTGGATTTGCTGGAGATGAGAGTAAAAATGGATATTTCGAAGCAATATTTTTGCACTCTGAGGGTTATTAGAATGGGGAATGCTTTTTTTAAAAAAATTACTTATTTTATGGGATATTATTCCCATCCCCAGTTGCCCATGAGAAGGTGGTGGTGAGCTGCCTTCTTGAACCGCTGCAGTCCGTGTGATGAAGGTGCTCCCACAGTGCTGTTAGGGAGGGTGTTCCTAGATTTCGACCTAGCGATAATGGAGGAACGGCCGATATATTTCCAAGTCAGGATGGTGTGTGACTCGGAGGGGAAGTTGGAGGTGGTGGTGTTCCCATGCGCCTGCTGCCCTTGTCCTTCTAGGTGGTGGAGGTCGCAGGTTTGGGAGGTGCTGCTGAAGAAGCCTTGACGCGTTGTGCCTTGCAGTTGGCTTGTAGATGCTTTACCTCAAGGGGTTATTGAGGCACAGATAGTAACATCATTTAAAAGGGAATCGATTGTATATTTTGAAAGGATTATCATCATCATAGGCAGTCCCTCGAAATGAGGATGACTTGCTTCCATGTCAAAATGGGATTAGTTCACAGGTGTTTCAATGAAGGACCTAATATTCCAGGTCCCGAACTACATGTTGCAGGGTGGAAGATACCTGTGCGTGGATTTTATTAACGTGGGGTGACCGTTGCACACCAGCCAGCACACGGGCTTGACAGAGTTAGGTCTTGGTCCAGTAGCAAGGGTTAACCAAGACAACTGGAGACGAGCTCTGCTGCACGGCCCTAGTGCACACACATATCGCAGTGTGGGCTGGCCCGTGCTGCCCCGGGCCCTCGCCTCTTCTGGGCCCCAAACTCATGCCTCTCCTGGGCCCCGATCGCTCCCTATACCAGGGGAACGGGAATGGAGTAGATCGCTTCAGTTGGAGAGCCAGCAAAAATTCTCAGTTAGCCCGTGCTGTCAATTTTCTGATCTCTTGATTTTGTGACTGACTTCGAAATAGGAATGCACGATACAACGATGCAATGTTTCATTGTTTACGCAAACGTTGTTATGGGTGAGGACTGCTGTGTCACAGAAACTGGGGTTTGTTGTGGCCTGGCTTCCTCCCAGCTTTACACCAATCCCCTCCTGCCCCAGTGCTCCGACAATCCCTCTGAGAACCATTATCTCTCCACGCAGACGGGAAAGTTAATATGCCACACTGCAGACTGGTAATTAACAATAAATGTTGCCTAAATGATGCGCAGTGCAGAGTTGGGTATAAATGAGTCTGACAATCACTTCCCATTTCATTGTGAGGTTTTCTAAAGACATCACTGAAAGCGAATGGAATTTTGTAATCACTTTTGAAAATACAGTAAACTTCGATATCTTGTTTTTTTATTCTCGTCCACGACGATACATCTGTCCACACCAATGTTCCTTCGAAGTTTGTTTTTTGGGGGGGAGTGCGCGGTCCCTTTAACTGACTACGTGGCCGAATTCACCATTTTGCGCTTTACGCGAGATGTCCGGTTAAAAGTCCGGTGATCGGCTGGCGTGGGACCTCCAGACAGCTGAGCCGCAGGTACCATAACTCTCGCTGCTCGTGGTGCTGGAAAAGTGGTCATCAGTCCCACGGGATGTGGGCGTCACCGTCATTTATTGCCCATCCCTAATCGCCCTGGAGAAGGTGGTGGTGAGCTGCCGCCTTGAACCGCTGCAGTCCGTGTGGTGAAGGTGCTCCCTCAGTGCTGACTTGTCATCGCGGTTTGGTACAACTTAGTGCCTCGCTGGGCCATTTCAAAGGGCAGTTAAGAGGCACCCACGTTGCTGTGGGTCTGGAGTCACATATAGGCCAGACCGGGTAAGGACGGCCGATTTCCTTCCCTAAAGGATATTAGTAGAAACATAGAAACATAGAAAATAGGTGCAGGAGTAGGCCATTCGGCCCTTCTAGCCTGCACCGCCATTCAATGAGTTCATGGCTGAACATTCAACTTCAGTACCCCATTCCTGCTTTCTCACCATACCCCTTGATCCCCCTAGTTGTAAGGACTATAGTGAACCAGATGGTGTTTTTACAACAATCTGGTAGTTTCATGGTCACCATTACGGACACTAGCTTTTTAATTCCTGATTTATTTAGTTAAATGAATTGGTGGGATTTGATTTCGCGTCTCCCAATTATTAGTCCAGACATCGGTCCTTAACATAATGCCAGTGTCGCTTCGTGAGAACTAATAGGGTGCGAAATTGGACTTGAGCCCAAAGCGGGCCATACATCGGCGGACCAGTTGCTTTGCAAGCCATGCCGGTCTGTGTTGACTTTTGACCCGAGGCACGTGCGGCACTGAACCTCGTTGAATGAAGTCCGAGAGCTGCAGGCACCAATCAGAAGCCCTGATACTACTTGCTGATCAGCCTGGCCAGTTCCGGCCAGGCCTCCACATCGCTCCGGGTCCTGGGGAAGGGGGGCGAGAGGGTGCGAGGAGATGAGGTGCCGGGTATGCCTGAGCCACCGTGTTTATGTGGAGCCGAGAGGAGTACGCTGTGCATTCTGGCCCAAAAGAAATGTTTTTTTTTCTTTACACTTTGTGTGACTTTCTTGAGCGAGCTCCACCAGCCCTTTAAAGGCTGCTGGTCAGGCCGCTCGAGACCAGGTCTAGCTAAACTGTGCGCTCCTTGCCCTCCGCCCATTTGTACCCAAAGTTTGCATCGGGGTCCTACTACTGCCATCTGTACCCTGAGCTGTATCAGCCAGTTGCCTCACACCTGTCTCAGGCAGGTGCCCTGGACACCTAAAATGTGGCCGGCTTCTGATATGGTGACCACCACACTTGCACAGCAGGCGGTCATGAAAGGTCGTGACCTGAAATTTGTCCCTTTTATTGTTCATTACAGGCTTTTTTTTTTTAAATAGGGAAAAATGAAGTTTGATTTTTTTTTTTTCCCAATCATGTTTGTATCGGGATCCACACTTTTGTCTGCTGCTATAACTTCACATTGTACGCATGTATTTGATGATTGGACAGGTGGTACAGACCAAAGCTGCTCCAACATTCACTTTTCTACCTGCACTGAGCACATTTATATGTCCACGAAGTCTTAGCAAATGACTTGCCTTCTATTCCCCAGTATGGAATGTCATTAACCACTCCCCTCCCAGGGCTCCAAGTCTCAGTGTCAGCTGTGGCTCAGTGGGTAACATTCTCATCCTGAGTCAGAAGGTTGTGGGTTCAAGTCCAGAGCGCACAATCCAGGCTGACACTCCCAGTGCAGTGCTGTGGGAGCGCTGCGCTGTCGGAGGGGCAGTGCTGTGGGAGCGCCGCGCTGTCGGAGGGGCAGTGCTGAGGGAGCGCCGCGCTGTCGGAGGGGCAGTGCTGAGGGAGCGCCGCGCTGTCGGAGGGGCAGTGCTGAGGGAGCGCCGCGCTGTCGGAGGGGCAGTGCTGAGGGAGCGCCGCGCTGTTGGAGGTGCCGTCTTTCGGATGAGATGTTAAACAGAGTCTGCGTTCTCGGGTGAACGTAAAAGATCCACGGCAATGTTTCGAAAGAGAGCAGGGGCGTTATCCTCGATGTCCTGGCCAATATTTATCCTTCAATCGACATCACTATAACAGATTATCTGTCCGTTAGCTCATTGCTGTTTGTGGGAGCTTGCTGTGTGCAAATTGGCTGCCGCGTTTCCCACATTACAATAGTGACCACACTCCAAAAAGTATTTCATTGGCTGTAAAATGCTTTGGGATGTCCGGTGGTCGTGAAAGGCGCTAAATAAATGTAAATACTTTTTTCCAGTAAATAGCTGAATTATAATCCTTGTCCTTTCAGTCTAGCATTCCCAGGTGATCTAGAATCCTCATTTGGCTTTCTGCTTACTGAGCCCTAATTGAGGTCATTGAATATATATATATAGACGCTTTCATGCGAATGCTCAAGACTAGGAACAGGATTAACTGTCAATCATCAGTTAATAATGTCAAGTCACATTTTAATTCTTGTGTGTTTACAGAATCCAATTATCCTATCGGAACACAAGCAATTAACTTGGTACTCAATCTAGAGTGAAGGGAATATTCCATCTACATAAATCTCCCAAGATGACAGATTCCAGTGTAGTATATATTAATGATTTAGACTTAAATGTAGGGGGCAAGATAAAGAAATTTGCAAATGATGCAAAAATTGGCCGTGTGCGTGTAATGTCTGTAGCTCCATACTGTGGATGCCTGTGTTACTGCAGCTAGTGCTGTTAATAAAGAGCAGGTCACCTGACCAGCAGATCAAAGGTTACCAGAACCTGCAGCCATTTTACTCGAGATGACAGTGTGGTTGACGGTGAGGAGGAAAGCTCTAAACTGCAGTGAGATATCGATGAACTGGTCAGGTGGGTAGAAAAGTGGCAAATGGAATTCAATCCGGAAAAGTGTGAGGTAATGCATTTGGAGAGGGGCAACAAGGCAAGGGAATATACAATAAATGGGAGGATACTGAGCAATGTGAAGGAACAGAGGGACCTTGGAGTATATGTCCACAGATCCTTAAAGGTAGCAGGACAGGTCTATAATGTAATTTAAAAAGGCATAGAATACAAGAGCAAGGACGTTATGCTAGAAATACTAGTTAGGCCACAGCTTGAGTACTGTGTGCGTTTCTGGTCACCACATTACGGGAAGGATGTGATTGCACGAGAAAAGGTACAGAGGAGATTGATGAGGATGTTGCCAGGACTGGAGAATTTTAGCTATGAGGAAAGATCGGATAGGCTGGGGTTGTTTGGAACAGAGGAGGCCAAGGGGAGATTTAATTGAGGGGCCAAGATAGTGGATAGGAAGGATTTATTTCTCTTAATAGAAGGGTTAATAACCACGGGGGCATAGATTTTAAGTAGTTGGTAGAAGCATTAGAGGAGAGGTGAGGAAAGTGTTTTTCATCCAGAGGGTGGTGGGGGTCTGGAACTCACTGCCTGAAAGGGTGGTAGAGGCAGAAACCCTCACCTCATTTAAAAAGTACTTGGATGTGCACTTGAAGTGCTGAAACCTACAGGGCTACGGACCGAGAGCTGGAAAGTGGGATTAGGCTGAGTAGCTCTTGGTCGGCCGGTGCAGACACGATGAGCCGAAATGGCCTCCTTCCATGCTGTAACTTTCTATGATTTTATAAGTCCATTTACCACAACAGCCCACAGCAATTGGAATTAATTATTTAGATTCTGGATTCCTGGCAGTTGCTTTGAATCAAATTGCTTTACTTTTATTAGCTTTCAATCTTTTGCTAAGATAATGATCCTTGTCCCAGGCATTGATTGATTTGCCAAAGTCCCATCGTGAATCTGATCTCCATGATCGTTGTCTGGTTTCCATTTTCACGTTTATTCGAATACTTGGACACTTGAACCTCCTGGTTTCAAATGAAACATGCAGAGTATAAATTTATGAGGGGCCTGGCTAGAGCGAATAGGAAGGACATGTTTCCCTTAGCAGAGGGGTCAACAACCATTGGGCAGAGATTTAAAGTAATTGGTAGAAGGATTTGAGGAGAAGCTTTTTCACCCAGAGGGTGGTGGGAGTCTAGAACTCGCTGCCTGAAAGGGCAGTAGAGGCAGAAACCCTCACCACATTTAAAAAGTACTGGGATAGGCACTTGAAGTGCTGTAACCTACAGGGCTACGGACCGAGAGCAGGAAAGTGGGATTAGGCTGGATAGCTCTTGGTCAGCCGGCGGGACACGATGGACCGAAATGGCCTCCTTCCGTGCTGTAAATTTCTGTGATCCTACAATAGTATCGAACGTTCGGAATCTAGTACACTGCTATTAAATTAGATTCAATTATAATTTCTGTAACTCGACCCATACAATTGCTTAATGAATGTGTGTGCCTGACCGATTGTGAAGGTTAAGGGCATTAATTTAAGGTGCAATTCTTCACATTCTATTTACATTTTTTAAAGAAAAGCTCTCTCAAACAGCAATGTGATAATGACTGGATAATCTGTTTTAGTGATGTTGATTGAGGGATA